>NC_034594.1:148702463-148720467 GCF_900095145.1 Mus pahari
TGTGTGTGTGTGTGTGTGTGTGTGTCTGTCTGTCTGTCTGTCTGTCTCATAATAATGAAAGAACTGATTTTGGAATGGGTGTTGCAAGAGTGGTCTAGCACATTGGGAGTTCTTAAAATCCTCCTCTAAGAAGGTTGTTGTTGAAGTTCTGAAACCTGAATATATCATTTGACATCCGGTCTCATTAGACTGTCTCTGTCAGTTATTTCTCCAAACTGTCTTGCACTCCCTGAGGGCAGAGATGGTATTCGAAGTTTACCATGGCAGAGCAGGTTTCTGAGCACCTCGGAGGCTCACCAAAGAGAGAGAAAATAGGAGAGGAAGAGGATGACAAGGAAGAGGCAGAGAAGGAAGGGGAAGGGAACAGAGTGAGCAAGAAGAAAGAAGAGCACACACAGCTCAAGGCAACTAGACCTTCCAAAAACAGTGAATGGGGCTCTTGAGAGATGGATGAGTCAGTAGGCTTACTATGTGGGCATGAGAATCTGATTCAGATGCAACATAGAAGCCTGGAATAGCATTGCAAGTCTGTAACACCAGCTCTGGGAATGTGACACACGTAGGTCTTGGAGTTCACTGTTCAGTGAACCCAGACAACAGAGTCAGCAAGAGACCCTCTCTCAAAAAAATAAGTAGGAAAGGAACAGAGGAAGATTCCTAACATGCCTACATGTGTGAGTTTGCCTGCACGCACGCACGCACACACACACACACACACACACACACCACATGGCTGATAGGATATGTCTCCAATGCCCCATGTTGCATATGTTCTTTTTGCATAATGCTATCACTTAATCGATTTAGAATGGACCCCAGCTGTCAAGGAATATCCTCGCTTGCTTACTGTAAAGATCTAATGGAAGTTTCTGCAGGCATCACCCTTCAGCAAACTACTGGCCTTGACCATTGACTTTAAGAATTAATCACTGCCCATCTGAATTTTAGTTTACCTATCCCAAATAGTGTTACATTTTTATGAGCCATTAATTCAGCACAGGGGAAAAGTATCATTGTCTATTTTTTAAGCAACAACATTCTGCTTTCTGCTTGTCCCAGCAAAGAGTATAGACTGTGTGGTTTTGACATTGCAGCCCTCACAGAGACAAATTTAGCAGGTTACAAGGGCATCTTAAGCAGTTTTTCTGGTTTCCATCAATATCTCTTCCTAAATGTGCCAGCTCGAGTTTGAAATTTTTAATCTGGATATAAAACTGAGTTCTTTCACTCTTTGTCAGAATTGCTTAATTCTAGAAATTTTGAGAGAATTCACTGTAGAGATGACACTAACACCCATGCTAGCCTTTCCTATACAATGTCAAGGGCAGACAACAGGAGTAAGCAATCTGGACTCACACAGCACATACAAACCTGCCTCCCTACCTCTTCAACATGTTGGCTCTGTAGATAAGATTTATTAATAAGTTATATACATTCCCACACATTTTAAAACTTAACATCCTTTGCTAAGTTCAGAATCGATCCTATTCTCCTTTCTGTTGCTGTGATAAAACACGGAGCAAGAGCAACTTAGGGGAAAGATGGGTGTATTTCTGCTTACAGGTCACAACCCACCATTGACTGAAGCCATGGCAGGAACTTAAGCAAAGAACTTGAAGCCAGGCCTGCTTGCAATTCCATACAGCATTTCCTCTGACCAAGAAACTCACTCACAGCCAAGGAATCAGAGCAGAGACTATAGAGGAACACTGTTTGCTGGCTTGCTTCTAACTCTTAGGCACAGGCTTAGATGACTTCCTTATAGAGTTCAAGACCACCCGCCCAGGGAATGGTGCTGCCCACAGTGGGCTGAACACTCCTACATCAATTAACAATCACAACATCTTTCTACAGATATACCCACAGGCAAATCTGATCTGGGCAATCCCACAACTGAGATTCCTTCTCAGGTGACCTAGGCTATCTCAAATTGATCCTTAAGGCTAACTAGGGCAGGCAAGTTAAGGGTGGTACATTTTAAAGAAGAAAGTTCAGGCAATCTTCCTGACCAAGGACATTTGTGTTTTCCTTTACTCTGATAGTTTGCTCTCAGTCATTCAGGAGTTGCCTTCACTTTTGCATTTGGGGAACTATTGAGGTCACTCCTTTACTTTGCCAGACTGTGAGAGCCAATTGTCACAGGGTTATCAGAGAATATATTCTGAATAGGAGAATGTAACCAATCACCACACCTTAGACCTGAACATACATATGTATTCTAAAATGATCTAGTGGGACTATCAACTTAAGTGGTAAGGAAAAATAGTTCAAATATCAATCACCTATTTCTAGTTTCTATGAGTAAGCTGTGTTCTCTGGTGACCACAGAGTTTTAATCATTCCTATGGGACTTGGCAGGAGCTCAATTCTCACTCTGCCATCCAGGGTGTGAAGAACATATAAGACACTCTGCTCTGCCTCTGGCACAGCCGGTGTTAAGGTTAAGAAAGAAATCAGGAAATACATCCCAGGAACTAAAAGAGAACAGGTCTTGACTGAATTGCAGGACAGGCTATATGGTGGTCATCACTAGAAGTCTGGTTCTTATTACCCTGAGTTAATAGCACGGGTACAGTTTTCTATTGCTTTTGCCCAGGTCTCCACAATGCATAGCTGAATAGCTCTATAAGATGGGCTAGAAACCCCCATCCCCTAGTCATAGTAAATAAATTATTGGGCAAAATATGTAGGGATAACTGATACCATACTGAGCCACCAAACAGGCTCTCCAGCTAGTCCCACTCAGTTTGGAACTCCCCACAATCCAAATCTGAGCCAGGAAACTCAGCCTCTGTCCTGTTATGGCTTTTTCTTCATCCACGCTGTGGGAAGTGCTTAATTTCTTGATGGAGTTACTTGGTCTTGCTCACAAAGGTACAGGTATCTTTGTTGACCCATTCATTTCCTTTGGCAATTATGTGACAAATGACAAGGCAAGGAACAGATACTCATGATCCGTCAGCAAGGGCTAGCCTCAGAGGCTACAGAAACACTGGGGCTGCTGGGCATGGAAGATCACATCTGAAATCTTAGCACTTAGAAGGCTGAGGCAAGATTGCCATGAGTTCAAGGCCAACCTGAGTTACATAGAGTTCCAGGCCTGCCTGAGTTATAGGATGAGACTCTGTCTCAAAAGAGAGAAGAAAAGGAAGAGAGGGGAGGAAGGAGGGAAAGAGGGAGGGAGAGAATTAGGTGGTTTACAACTAGAAAATATTTTAGCTTTTCTAAAGTAGGTCCCAAAAACAAATATAATCTCAAGTACTTCTTAGATTCAGGTGACAACCATCACCCAGAGACTCTCGCAGGCAGTACCTCCTTTACCTGTGCTTGTCCAGCACAAAACAGAAGAAGAGAGAATGTCCCCAGGTCATAGTCCAAGGACTGTTCTATTTATTCATGAAATATATTTTTTTATCAAGCACATACTCTGTTTCAGGACTCAAAGATATTATGGGGTGTTGAGGCACTGGACGGTATTGCTAAGAAAAGCTGGAGAATACTCTTCTTTCAGTGTGTGTTGTGTGTGTGTGTGTGTGTGTGTGTGTGTGTACATGTAGCTACGTGTGTCCAAAAGCTGGAGGAAGATGTCAGGGGTCCTGCTCTATGGCTTTCTATTCCTTGGATACAGGGTGTCTGTCTGAACTTGGAGCACTGCTGGCTGGCAGCCATTGAGCACCAGAGCCCCCCCCCCCCCCGCTCTGGTCCACCACAGTGCCAGGGCTAAAGGTGCATTTGTGGCTGTATTTGACTATTTTTCATTTGTGAATGTGGGTCCTGGAGATCTGAACTCAGGTCTGTTCAAGCTTGGGTGTAAAAAACACCCTTTTTCACCAAACCTTCTCCCTAGCTGCAAGAGCTATACTTGTTAAGAGCTGCCCTGGGAAAGAAAAAGAACCAAGAGCCTCACCTTGAATGCTCTTGGAAAGAAGGATTGTAATTCTTTCTCTGGGCTTCAATAAAACAAAAAGCATGGTCTGTAACTTGTGGGGAAAGGGTTCATTGCATTTCAATACTTCTACAAGTGTTTATAGGAAATCCTGGATTATGCGTTCACTGCTTCAAATGTAACCAAGAAGCAAAGAGCATGAGGATGTCTTCATTGTACAAAGACACTGAGCTCCTTACAAAGTGTCACCAGCACCTTGCTGTCCTAGCCACAGATCCTCTGCCTCTGCCTGAACCAGGTCCTTTCTCTCAAATGGATATACACTGGCAGGCTGCTAGCATTATTTGTCTTGTTCTGTCCCTTGTGGGCTCTGAGTCAAGAAGCCAGAGGAAACAATTGTCTCAAAGAGCTAACAAGCCAAAACTGTGAGGGAAGCTAAGTTCTCTGTTGGTAGGCATTGTGAGTAGGGTAATGCATCCATTTTAAATAGCCAGACATCATGACTCCCTTGCACAGAGAGAAGACTGCAACACCTCTGGTTCCTAGGGTGAAATCTACAGGAGAAGAGGAAGAGAGGACAAGGTGGAAGAAGGCATGGAATGTTGTGATGTACATGGTGTGAAGTCTTATATGGACAGCTCAGAGTGATGGATTGTGTGTCTCCTTCCTAGGAAGAGTCCACAGGATGACTGGCTCTGCGCCAAAGGAAAAGGCAACAAAGACAAGAAAGACCATGAGCCCAGCAATCACATGAAGTGTCTCAGAGTCCCTAAGTATCCTGCTCCAAACGGATCTCTGCTTTCATTTAAAAATCACTTCTTTTTTTGAAAAAAAAAAATGTATATGCACATTCACACACACATTTTTTAAAAAAATGTATATGCACACACACACAGACACACACACACAGACACACACACACACACACACACATGCACCTATATGTTTATGATGTATCTATGGATATGCATGCTGCCACTCAGCATACAGAGGTCAGAGAAAAACTTTGTGGAGTCCATTCTTTGCTTCCACCTCTCTTTGGTGTCTAGATATTGAATTCAGGTACTCTGGATTGCATCCTTAAGTGGCCAGCATCTTTACCCACCGAGCCATTTCATTTAGCCCTAGGAATCATTTCTTTTTATTTGCCCTAACTTGTCTTCTCGTCCCAACTCTGATATAGCAATCTGAACTCCACGGGCAGGCTATCCAGAGGAAAGGAGATGAAATTATTTTAAGAGCCTCAACAAAAATTGTTTGATGAAAATATTTCCAAAGGGATTCCCTGCTACATTACATTGTGGCCATCCCAGAGTGCCCCTGGGGTTACAAATGACACTAAGGAATTACAATCATTTACCAAAAGAAGCTCTGCAAAGTATTTAATTCTATGACTTGCCAGGAAAGCACAGAGCCATGTGTAAATATAGACAATGAGAAATCAGTTTTAAGTGGTAGCTCTTATTTTTAGGGTCAATCATGCTGCTATGGTCTACTTGGACAGGAAACATATAAAAAATTTAGTTCTTACTGTGTGATGATATCATAGTAACTCATTTGTCTTGGTTGAATGCAATGCTTTGCCAAGCCAGGTCTCAATCATAAGAGATATTGTGGGTCCATTCTACTGTGTGGTCCAGACTACAGTGTCCCTTGTAGATTCCTGCTCATGCAGTGTGGTGTTTGACAACCAGAATACTGCCATCTCCAGATAAGTATGACTTCCAGACTCTGTGTTCAGTGACTTCTGGTTGAGAACATGACTTCAGTAATGGTAGAGATATATTGAGGATCTGTCCACACTCCAAGGCAGGATTTCATTCCCACCACTGTTCCTAAGAGTTAATTCTTAAAACATTTTCCAGGAATATATATATACTAGAAGAAGAATGGGAGAAGAATTAAAGTGGGGGAGGGGTGGCCTTTTTTTCTGTTTTGTCACAATGTAACAGTTTTATTTTTGCAAAATATTAGATCACAGAGGTACAGTCCTTACCCAGCATGTCCTGTACCTTAGGTTTCTTCCCCAGCGTGGTAGGTTGGGAAAGCAGGCCTTATTCTGCACAAATATTGGTAAATATCAGCATGGTGCTTATCCGGCTTAAATAGTTGCTCCTGATGAAAGCAAGCAGCTCAGACTTTCTCTGTGATACTGTCTTTTGGCTGGAAGTGCTCCAGAACTATAACATTTGCCTTGCAAAAGTGTTTGCTGCAGCCATTTGCCTTTTGAGGGCTGATACCGAACACCACCTCTTGGGTTACCGGTGTTGTATGCACGAGGGATGCTGTTTCTCATGACCCTTCCTTGTCCTATTAATCCATGAGTTTCACAGCATTTGCACTTCAGTTTTCAGCCCTTCCATTCTTTGCTAATGAACTCAGCATCCAGCCATGGCATTTCTCTCCTTTCTCTGCATCACATTAGTAACCTTCCATGAACTCCATTTGTTTTCTTGCAAAACGATTTGAAGGCATTTGGAAATGATCAAGACAAACCATCAGAAAATAGACCAATTAGAATTCACCAGGGCTGCAAGAGTTATGGAGGGATATACAATTGCATTTGGCCTCTAACAGTAAACAAATTGCCCTTCCTGGGAGAGGTAAGGAAGGTTCCACGGGTGTTGACTTGGGAACCATGAGGATACCAGCAACTATATTTATTTTGGAAGGATGTAGCTATCGGCAAGGAAAGCCTGATCACACACATGCATCTGATTGAAGCTCAACAAGCCATTCTCCTCTCTATAAATCCCCCTGGCACCAAGTGCAAGCCATAGGTCTTGGTAGATGGCTCCCAAGGCATGCCCCGTGACTCTTACCATTAGTCATTTAGTGAGTAGTTTTGTTTAAGTGCAGGAACAAAAGGTGTTTTTGTTTTTTTGTTTTCTCCCTACCTTTGCAAACTGAGTCTTGAAATTCAAGGGCAGTGAAATGGTTCTCATATTTTCTCCTCTTACGTTTAAAACCTTGATCTCTCCTCATTTTCCTCATTTGTCTCCTTGTGTGTGATACTTAGCACACGTTGTCCTGTAAGAATTTGTGCATACATCTTGTATTATGTGTACATGGAGGAAGGTGCTATGTTTTATTTGTTTCTTAAACCTAGTCGTTCTAGCATAAGATCCTATTGGGTGTCCATAAACAGTGGTAACTCAACTTCCTTTTTACCTTTGTGGAAGAAAATTTTCTCCTAACTGACAAGCATGAAATGAAAATATCAGTCAACTCTAAAAATATCCTTTAGTATCAAATATTCGGTTAAGATTTAATCTTCTATATAAACATGCACACATCATATTGTTAATGTTTAAATTGTTTTATGTATATAATATATAAATTGTGTTGCTTGTGTTTTATTTGTTTGTGTTTGTGGGGCTGGAGTTGAGCACCAGGCCCTGTGCTAGCTGGAAGGGAAACATGCTGTCATTGAGTAAAACCTCAAACTCCAAAGAACTGTTTTTAAAGGATTCGTTATCAGTAAGCATTCAATTGGTGTATCTATTTGAGGTAGCTATATGCACACAGTTGTGTAAATATGTCTAAGTGGAAAAAAATTTAAGGATCCCTGACCTAGAGTATGATCTATGAATGTATGAGACTCAAGAAAATCAGTCTTCCATAGATCTTAGGATTGAAAATACTTAGGTTTTTTTGTTGTTGTTGTTGTTTGTTTTGTTTTGTTTTGTTTTTTTGAGACAGGGTTTCTCTGTAGAGCCCTGGCTGTCCTGGAACTCACTCTGTAGACCAGGCTAGGACCAAACTCAGAAATCTGCCTGCCTCTGCCTCCCAAGTGCTAGGATTAAAGGTGTGCACCACCACTGCCAGACTTCGTTTCAAAAGCAGAAATTACTTATTATTTTGTTGATTAAATCTACCATACAGTTTATTACCTTAAGTTCCTAGAACTCTGCTTGATATACAGTTGGTTGTCAGTAGATGTATGTCTCTTACCAGTCCCATAATGGCCTAAGCTTATATTCATCTTTGTTCTCTGATTTGGGGTGTTTTTAGCAAACCCTGATATCCGAATACTCCATAGCTTCTTCAGTCTCGCCTGAACCCACACTTGATAGTAACCATGGAGGGTGCCAGTGAAGGGCTTGTGGGACTTATGATAATGGGATGTAGAGTTAACAAATCTTGGTTGAAGCCCTGGTTCTCATCAATTGGATATATTTTTAACAAGTCATTTATCTGTCTGAATCTCAGGGTTGAAGATACAAATGAGAGCAAGAAGACCTGCAAATTCCTGTCAGGGCTGGCAGACATGGTTTTCAGTCAGTACTTGGTCTCTCTGAATTCCATTTTCTTCTAATTGGGAACCATGGGGTGGGGGGGTGGTAGTGGAAATGTTGTCTAAAACAAGGTAGACCACAAGGACCAACACTTTGAGTTGACCTCTGACCTCCACATGGGAAGGTTGTCTTTTGACCCCTCCACCACGTATTTGTGCATCTGCAAAGAAACATACAGATACACACACACACACACACACACACACACACACACACACACTGCACACACATATATACTTCACACACACAAAAACACATATCAAGATTTTTAAAACTTTAAAAAGCAAAAAATAACTAAATAAAATTCAAAACTTCAGACAAAGGGGGAAATGTCCACCTCACACACCCCTTCATAACTCGTTCACTTTGCAGACTGAATGAGGCTGGATGAAAAACTCCAGTGGAATTGGCACTTCTCAGTTTTAGTTTGGACAAGAGCACCCCTGAATAATCTAGATCCTCAGAGATTGGCTGCAGTTGTTCATTTAGTTAATCCCCCTTTATCATGAGAAAGCAATTCTGCCATTTCCTTAGGGAGACTGTGCAGGTACATTTGTTAATCAAAATCTCTTTTGCATGTTCCTGTTGCCTAAGTCCATTTCTGCAGGCTGACTTGATTTGAATGACAGGAATCTGCTGGTGCAGTGAATGGACCCAAGAAACTGGAACATCCTTATCTTGGAGAAAATGGAAACCCTAATGCCAAGTGTACATTCGGAATGAAGCTGGTCTCCTGGGAACATTGTAGATACTTTATTACTATGTCTTCAATTTAAAACTCATTTTTCATTTGACACTTGACTATTACCAGGGCTTCTACAATTTTCATGCAAAATATGATTCAGGAACACTTATCAAATACTCACTAGGTACAAGTCATTGAGATAGGCCTTATGGGGAAAGAGAAAATTCAGAAATAGGAGGTTGAATGAGATTTGGTTTCTGCCTGAAGGAACTTAAAATTTACCAGGACGGGACATAATAGCCAGTAGTACCAATTTGATGACTGAATTGGTTTATTAATTAAACATACTTTAGCCAAGAGACTCTTTAAACATTGAAGAGAAAACGTCTTAAGGGTGATAATTGGAAAAAAGAGGTGATTCATTATCTTACCATTCCTACATTTCTGATATCAAATGAAAATGTGTACCAATTCAAGGGTTTTTTTTTTTTCCTTTCTGAAGTGCTTTCTGATCACTAAAGAGTAAGTATCAAGCTTATATGAAAATTTGTCTTGTAGGACAAAGGAGCAAAAAGTTAAGATTAATAGCAGCATGGTTGTATGAATGGAAGTCCCCAAAGCTGAACCTTCCACTGAACATTCCACAATTAACTGGTCAGGAAGGCTTCAGTAGTTGTGGAAAGATTGGACTATCGCAGATCCAGAGCATAATGAAAAATTATCTTGCTCAATCTTGGCCTCCTCTAAATAGTCACGTATACATAATTTCTGTGCCTGTAACCATCTTTGTGACTATTGGTAGATCCTTCAGAATGTGTGTACAGAGCCCCTGCCTTCTACTAACCCCAAAGCTAAAGGTGCCATCCAATAACATCTGAGGCCTATAGTTGAGCTTCCCTCCTCTTTGCTATGACACCCACCTTCCTGATGTACTCCCCAACATATCTGAAAATAGTCTTCATTTAGGACTTTGTTTTTGCTACCAGGAAAGCGTCATAAAATTGTTAACATATTGAACATGGAAGTGGAGGTAACTTAACTCTGTTCTCATGTTATGATCACTCATATGCAGCTCCAAAATAAATGATCTCTTATCCACTATGAAGAAAAAGCTGTGCTTTTTACATTCTCAAACAGAATTTACCACAGTAGTGTCCTCCATGTGAATCTGTAGGTTATAGACACACACATATATGCGCAAGGATACAACAAAAGATGGACACATATGTCACAGTAGGCTTGGCGGTCCCGAAGCTTTGTGTCGCATCTTCCATCACCTCAGTTATGCAAGAAAGGTAAAACTCAACTTTGCCACCCTCTAAGTCCTAGGCAAAAACCTAGAAAAACTCTGTCCTTGGTTGGAGACATGACATTCTGACCTTCTCCAAAGATTAGAACATTCTCTACTATTGTCTCCTCCCAGTTGACCTGTCAACCACCTGGGCACAAAACACCCTCCCAGGAGGGCTGGTTCATCGAATGTCTTGTTAAAGACATGGACAAAATAATTATCCCCTCGAGGAACCCCACTCTCAATCCAGCCACTTATGGGACCACCATCACAGGGTTCTTCTGATAAGCCTGCACACTTGTCTGAATTACTCAGAAAAAGTGAAATGCTTTCTTTATCTTTAAAACAAAATCAAAAACAAAAACAAAACCCTTTTTTTTTTTTCTTTTCACTATTGGTCAGAACCTGGCCATGCTTTCTCTGATGCACCCTCCAATTTAGCATGCATCTGCTTCACTGCCTTGGAACTGCTTGATGGGCTCCATGTCCGAAAGGTACAGCTCACTTTCTTCCTTTCCTCTTCATTCCTCTTCTCAGGGGCTGCCCAAACTGACAGCTTCTTGCTCTATTGTCTTATCTCAGACTCTAATAAAATTTCCTTCAGACTTCCTACTACTGAGTCAGTTTTTAATCAAAAACACTAAACACACAAAGAGGGGAACCCCCCACACACGTGAATCTAACAGTAACATACAAGTAGGTGTTTTCTATAAACATTCAGGCATTTCATATACGTACATGTATACATCACAAACTCTAGAACGTTCGAGGAGGGATCTTGGGTGTTTTGGTTTTCTGGCCCTTGGATCTTTTATTAGAGGGACTATGGTCAGCTAGCCAGCAGCTATCTCTCCCTACTTTTACTAATGCATTTTACTTATACTAGTCATTACTAATACTAATACTAGTGGCATCTCAGCCCCCAAGTCCATGAACCTACCACTTCAGCTTCTCTGTGATCCAAAAGAAAACAGGAAACCAGAATTGATAAAAGAAAGATAGATTTTTCTTTTTACATTTTGGTTAATTAGAGGGTGGTAAAAATTTCAGTGTGTGTGTGGGGGTTAATTTTGTCTCTACTATGCCTGTGCCAGTAACTATCTTACAATTTTAAATTTATAGAAAGCTGTAAGATAAAGGAGAAAATGTGGATACTCAGTTGTAATCCTTTCCTAGGGGAAGGACCCCTGGTGGCCTCCCTTGATTATGTTTTCTGTGGCAGACATGGCTTTTTATTTAGGTCCCAGTCATGGTTCACAAAGGTTATGCACGGAAGTTAAGGTAAAACTTTTCCTACATTTATAGGAAAGTGGAATGTCTTAAGAGATTCCTAGAGATTTTCAGATTTTTATCTAGGAAAGGGAAAAGGTTATCTATGTGTAGGCCTTTAGCTCATTCACTGATATTATAGCATTCTCATTTAAAATATAACTGTATAAAAGGAACACTGCCACCATAATATTCACAGCATGTATTAATAACTGTGCCTGTATTCTTGATTCTCAGCTGGCAAGAGGCTAGACCAAACTCTAGAATGAGGAGCTTCTCTTTTCTGTGAACCTTCATTTTTCATTCTCTCTCTCTCTCTCTCTCTCTCTCTCTCTCTCTCTCTCTCTCTCTCTCAGATTTATTTACTATGTATACAGTGTTCTGCCTGCATGTGTGCCTGCAGGCCAGAAGAAGGCACCAGATCCCATTATAGATGCTTATAAGCCACCATGTGGTTGCTGGGAATTGAACTCGGGACCTCTGGAAGGGCAAACAGTGTTCTTAACCTCTGAGCCATCTCTCCTGCCTCAGTTGAAGCAATTATGGTGGATAGGAAAGAGCACATGATGGGAGCATGGCTCTGGGTTGAGGTACCGGTTCTATTGCTCATTGCTTTGCCCTCCCTGGGAATGGTAGAGGTCCCCAGTAGTCTACCTGGATGGACTCTGCAGTAATGAAATGGCCAGAAAGATCTTTGCTCAAACCAGCAAAGGACACTTAGTTGACTGTATTTAAAGGGGAAAGAAAAGGAATAGGGATATATTACTCAGTTGGTAGAGTGATTGGCTAACTTCTACAAAGCCCTAGGTTTGCCAGGACCATGCGCACCAGGCCTGGTGATGCTTGCCTATAATCTCAGGAGAGGAAGGATGGAGACAAGAAGATCAGGATGTCAGGACCATCCGCAGCTACAGCACAAGTTTAAGGTCAGTCTAGGACACAGGAGGAAAAAGGAAAGAGAGAGTAAAGGCTGAACAAACTTTGACCCCCTTTGTTATTGGGAAGTTTGTGGGTACCTTGTGGTTATGAGATAATACTAGGGAGATGGGGGCTCTGGGACTCTTAACCTCACATTAATGAAGGAATTCAAGCACACATGCACAAAAGCTTGAGTACAATTTACTGGAAATTGGAAGAAAAACCTCAGGTCAGGCAAGCTGTAAGGGGCAGCAGCTGCCCGGAGGAGTACAATGGAGAAGAGGTCAGAAGCTCTAGCATTTAGTTAAGCTGGTGTGGAGCCAGCCAGGTGGTAGGCAGTGACATGTAGGGAGCATGACATTTCAGAAAAATGAAAGAAGAAAGCATTGGGAAGGCATGGTTAGAACAGGGCAAGACTGGAGAAAAGGAAATGTCACTCTCCTCTGGGAGTAACCCAGGACAGGAGTGAACTTACAGAGTGCCAGGGCTGTGCTTTCTCAGCTGCTAAGCTAGAGGTGGGGAATTCTGGGAAGGAAAAGTTCAGTACTTCATTACATTATTCCACTTACCTCTTTAGCATGACTTAAGACAAGCCCACTTTCCTATGGGTTGTTTCTGAGAGAAGGTCCTTTGGCCAGGTGGTTGACAGGCCTAACTGGAATATTACGTCTCTGCTCAGGCCAAGGATTTCTTGACCAGAAGGACTTTTTCCTTAATGTGCCTTTATTGATAGTCTAACATCTTGACCTATGTTTCTAGAAACGCTTTGGAATTTTAGTCTCCCAACCCTGCACCATACTTTGCTAATTGAAAATGACCCCTACAGACCCTCATATTCCAACTCCAGACATTATGCTTGCTTATAGCTTCCTCTATCCATTAATCTCCAACTGCCAATATGGAGGGTGTCTCCATGGCACAATTATACCAAGATTGGGTACAAATACATCTTATATATAAAGTCAGGTGTTTTTCCAAGGGTCCACTGAGGACAAAGTCTTTATAGCAATTGCTTTAGCATTCATGAGCATCCTCTCAATTAGCATTATTTTCTTTATCTCTCAGGTCTACAGAATAAGGTGAAGAGATCCAAAGTAGCCTGCCTGAAGAAAGCTAATTAACATGTGCAAGAATTAGTGTGTCACGCCAAAGCTGTGCAGTGCTCCAGAGGAACCAAGGACAGACTGACCCCTTGCATAAAACCTTCAGAGCTGCAGATGGTTTGCAGACCCAGGGAAGAATGGAAGAGTTCCTATGTAAAGATAAAAAAGTCTGTTTTATATAAGTCTGATCCACAGTCATGGCCATGCTGCCAGGGCCAAGAGAACAGGAAGGGAGGGACAAAGAAAAGGGAGGGAGGCAAAAGTTGGAAGCTGCAAAATTTTAGCATTTGCATAGCTACACCCCAAACTTCTGTTCTCAGACCTTGCCTGTGGCATAGTTAGGAAAGTCTATATACAACACTTTGCTTAATCTTTTTCCTTCTTTTCTCCAGGATTCCCCCAAACCAAGTGGTCTGTCTTGACAGCACCCCAATCTTTCACTTCCATGTGGAAGAAGACCTCCCCTAAATCAGACTGCTGTAAACATTGTGAATGTTGGAAAAGAATATCAGCCAGTACAAAATTAACTTGAAAATTAGGAATGCACATTAATACAAAACTGGAAGACTTGTTTTTTAAATGGCCAACACTTCCCCCTGCTTAAGGAGTACTGAGCCTCATATGTGCTGTCTTGGAATTTAGGGAAGATGTTACAAATGCAGAAGCAAAAACACATGAAGAACTACAGGAAGTCCTGTGGCAAGAGAGAGATGGGAGCAGTGATTTCTGTCCAGGATAAAGGGAGAATGAACCCCAAATCTCCAGAGACTTACTGGTCACCAAGAGATCAGTGACAGGCTATATCTTAGTGCCTAATCACATTGTCCCTCCAAAAAGAAAACAAACAAAACAAACAACATCAGACAGGCCATGTGCAAAAGTGATAACCTCCAAGCCATTAGCATCTAAACCACAGCATGCTTCTCCAAAGTCCCCCTTTCTACTGACCAAATCCTCAAAGTACCCACACCGACTCAGACCCAGGAGATGACAGAATCTCTGGGATATGACACATTGGAGACAAGAGGAAGAGAGAATGGAAATCACGTCCCAGTGTGGTGGAGATGCCATGCCGCTTGCCCAGCGTGAGATTTTTGTGTTTATTTCTGTGGAAATGAATCTGTTAGCCTATAAATTAAGATGACCAAAGGAAGAGACTTCTTTTCTTCTTTCTAATACTTGCCATCCCTTCTTGGGTGTGCTGGTGGCAATAATGAGATTAGGCAGGCCCTAAATGCCAAGGTGAAAGATTTGCAACCTCATCCAACCTTCTGATTATTTCTTTCACCCCGCAGCAAAAGAGAACCCATGCCTCATTACCTACCCAGTGGAGAGCACAGAGGCATAAATACACTTTTCATTTCCACTCTTGTCAATTTAATGTTGGAAAATGGAAGTTTCACCCTGAGTTAGGGAATTAATAGTCAATAAGTATATTGTAACTTGTAGAGGTACGCATGGCGGAAAAGCCCTCTAAAATGCTTACTTTTGCGAGTTTAATTTTTAGTTAAAAAATACAATTTAATTTTTTGAGTGAAAAGTTATGAGGACTGAAGATGTAGCTCAACTGGTAGAGTGATGCCTTGCATGCCCCAAACACTGGCTTCAATGCACCCATAAACTCAGTCCAGTGTTTGTTCCCGGAATCCAGCTTTAAGATGAATAGACATCCTTTCAAGGCTCAAAAGCCAGGGAAACTAAGGAGCCTCAGGGCACTCAGGACATTACAACATTCTTAAGCATCTTTCCCGGGGTTATAAAGGCAGTAATTTATTGCTAGGGTGAGAACAATCTCTTCAGTAGAGCTGACTTCAGCTGTGCAGAGAGCTCTTGAGATCCAGTTTCCATGAGCAATCACCCATGCTGGGGTGGGCTTTTGTGGTATTGTAACTGTCTTTAAGTCACTTTGCTCCTATAAGTATCCTCCCACCTCCCCATGTTCCCGTAAATAACCCCAGTAAGCCTATTGGCTCACCACGCTGGACTGGGATGCAATCATTTCTTTTGCCTGTTGTTAATGCCCTATCTGGGATGACATTTGTCCACATTTCTCCAGGAAAAGTAATGCAATGATTCTCTAATGGGAAGATACATCAAAATCTCTGTAGTTACAGATTCATAACATCTGGGGGCGGGGGGAAGAGATTAGGCAAGTTTAGGTAATATGAGGCTTGGGAAAATAAAATGGGGGGGGAAGCACAGGCAATATAAGACAATGGCTTTAATGGAGGGACATCAGTGAAATTAATGCTTAAATTCTAGACACACTTTGAAGATGAATCCATGTACTTCCTAATGGATAGTGAGCGGACTACTAAAGGAAGAAGACATTTGCAATGAGCACAAAGCTTCAGGCCTGAGAAACTGAAAGGGCAGGTGACAACTTAGGTCACTCCACTCATCAAAGCCATAGCTAGAGACAGTACAGGACCTAAGTCCCTTACATACATACAGGAACCATGTCACTGGAGTCTGCTGCTTTGGCCTGCAGAGACAAAGAAGGGAGCCAATACTATGTAATGCTATGGAGAGTTATTGACTATCCTTTTTCATTTTAACTTTTGATACATGCCCACAACTACAAATCATTCCTAAGCTTGTGTTTTTCCCTTGTTCATTAGAACTTACACAGATACCAGAATAGCCTGTGTCTATTAATCCATGGGAGGTAGTATTTGCTGAAAGAGTTTTGAGCCACTCCTGAGATCTCTGTGCTTTGAGACATGGTGAAGGATTGAAAAGTGATGTAGGAAACAGAGCTCTGGTGTAATTGACTTGACAGAGAGACATGGAGGTGGGGAAGACAGTGGAGTAAGAAGATGGATGCTGTACAACTTGTAGCTGTCTCAGATGCTCATCATTGGCTTCCCAGAAGTGAGTCTCAGTGATTATGACCTGAAAAGGGTTCCCTAAATGATGACAGTAGGGCTCATAGTCACTTGGACTGAGTGTGAGTCTCAGTCACTGATATGGGAGGAACAGGAGATGGGAGTGAGGGGGTCTCCTGACCATTCTGTGGGTGTTCTTGAGCATCTATAGTGAAATTTTGTAGATCCTGGGGATACAGCGATGCAAACAAGCATAAAGATTCTTGCTATAATTAAGAATACTATACAGCCCTTCCGGTCTGCGCCAGCACCAGGTCACCTAGGGTGCAGAGTTGGCGGACACCCCCACAGTCCCTAGAGGACTGCCCACACGATCTTAGGATCACTGGTGAGTATAACACAGCTTCTGCTCCAATCTAATCGCACATGGGACCTGAGAAAGCACTAGGGAAGCAGAGAACTGGCTTGACCAGGGGCACAAGCCCCTTCCAGTCTGCGCCAGCACTGGGTCACCTAGGGCACTGAGCCAACGGACACCCCCATGGTCCCTAGAGGACTGGGCACGCGATCTTAGGATCACTGGTGAGTAGAATACAACATCTGCTCCAATCCAATAGTGACAGGCCTGTGAGTACAGGAACAAGGACACCAGAGACTTTCCTGACCAGAGGCTCAGGTTTCTTTTGATCAGTTCTGGTTTACCTTGGTTTTGAACAGACTAGACTAGACAACTCCACGGTCCTCAAAGGAGACACCACTTCCACGCACTGTAAAACGCCCAGGATCTTAGGACAACAGGATCCCAGGACAACAGGAGCTGGGTCACACTAGTATTTGAGTGTTCCAGAGGCGCATGACTGCCAAGAACTCAGACACACCCAGAATCTCAGGTTCACAGGAGCCCACAATCAAAGAATCACAGAGAAATCTGGACTCTGAGAAGTCCTGAATCAACTGGGATTATAGGAAGGACAGGCTCCAATCAGATATGTTGAGGGCAGCAAGCACTAGACATAATCAGATGGCAGGAAGCAAACATAAGAACAGAAGCAACAGAAACCAAGGATACTTGACATCATCAGAACCAAACTCTCCCACTATAGCAAGTCCTGGATACACCATCACACCAGAAAAGCAAGACATGAATCTAAAGTCACTTCTCATGATGATGATGGAAATACTGGAAATCACAGGTAAACAGAAGCCTTTAAAGTGGAAACACAAAAATCCCTTAGAGAGTAACAGGAAAATGCTACCAAACAGGAGATAGAATTGAACAAAACCATCCAGGATCTAAAATGGAAAGACAAACAATAAAGAAAACCCAAAGGGAGACAACTCTGGAGATAGAAACTCTAGGAAAGAAATCAGGAACCATAGATGCAAGCATCAGCAACAGAATACAAGAGATGGAAGAGGGAATCTCAGGTGCAGAATATTCCATAGGGAACATGGACACAACAGTCAAAGAAAATGCAAAATGCAAAAAGATCCTAACTCAAAATATCCAGGAAATCCAGGACACAATGAGAAGACCAAACCTAAGGATAATAGGTATAGATGACAATGAAGATTTTTCACCTTAAAGGGCCTGAAAATATCTTCAACAAAATTATAGAAGAAAACTACCCATACCTAAAGAAAGAGATGCCCATGAACATTCAAGAAGCCTATTGAACCCCAAATAAACTGGACCAGAAAAGAAATTCCTTCCGACACATAATAA
>NC_034594.1:148720478-148738787 GCF_900095145.1 Mus pahari
CCAGGGCCAAGAATGGGGAGTGGGTGGGTAGGGGAGCAGGAAGTGGAGGGTATAGGGGACTTTGGGGATAGCATTTGCAATGTAAATGAAGTAAATACCTAATAAAATTGAAAAAAAAAAGAATACTACACAGAGAGAAAGACAGTAGACGGATGACTCCATGTACCACGTCACAGAGAAATGGGAGCTTTAAATAACTATAAAGCCGAAGGGCATACAGCGGGGTGAGTGGATCAGGTAGGAGATATTCTTGTGCACAGAGAACTGTCAAGAAGGCTAGCATAATAAAATGCTATTTGCTATGAGTCTCAAAGGAAGTTAGAAACTAATATGAAGCCTTCTGACAGAACGAGTCCTAGCCGAGAACAATGGCACCAAGGACCAAAGCAAAACTGTTTACTCTGCATGGAGAAACTCAAGGAAGCAAGCATGGGCGGGACAGGGCAGGGCAGAGAACTTAAGAGGGAGGACCAAGGACTTGGGGGACTTCAAGGATGCAGAAGGAACCAAGTCAACTGTGGTCTTTAAATCTACCAAAGACTTCAGTGTTTTTCTCAAAGGAGAGAAGAAACCATTAGAAATTCTTGGCAGAACAATTAGATGATTTGCCCGAGGCCTTAGCCAAGTTTCTCACAGCTATGTGGATAAGAGTACCAAGCCCAGTGTGGTAATGGGTGAGATGGAGGTGGGAAGCTGTGATGATCCAGGGACAGTGGCTTGGAGCATTGGAACAAGGCAATATCTGAGAGCTGGGTGTTAGAACTCTAGTTGTGGTCTGAAGATAAATTCACAGGATTTGCTGTCAGATTATCTGTAAATTCTTAAAGTGGAATCAAGAGGGATTCATGGGTTTTGACCTGAGCAACTAAAGGAATGGTATTGTCATATCCTTTGGAGAGACAACACAGAGAGAGTAGGCTTCAGATGAAGAACCAGTGAATTTCACTCTGAGCATGTCTAGTTTCAAAGGGTTCTTACATACTAAACTATAATATTAAATAGGTGACCATATAAAATATATTGCATGTTATAATACTATATATAATTATATATTAAATGTATTATTATATAGTCACTATATATATATATATATATATATATATATATATATATATATAAAATCTGGAGTTCAATAAGAAATATAAACTCAAAATATAAATCAAAAAGTAGCATTTTGATATAAGGTTGGATAGGATTATTCAGGGAGAAGAGTCATAACTATGAATAGATATAACAAAGGACACACACACACACACACACACACACAGAGAGAGAGAGAGAGAGAGAGAGAGAGAGAGAGAGAGGCAGAGACAGACAGAGAGACAGAGACAGACACAGAGAGAGACAAAGACAGAGAGACAGAGACAGAGAGACAGAGACAAAGAGAATACCATCCATGGTGTAAGGCAAGAGATAATAGAGATTGATGTTTTAAGAGCCATGTGAAGCACAGTGACAACATTTGAAGAAAAATATGATCAGCTGTGTTGTACGGTCAGACAGAATTATAAGACTAATTATTAGCCACTAGATTTAGTAACACAAAAATCATTGTTGACTTTGACAAAGGATGCTTCACCTGAGTACTCTGGATGAAAGAAAGCCTAACTGGAGTGCATTAAAAAGAAAAACGAGGCCCTGGAAGATGTTCTGGTTTCATTGTGAATGATATGAAAGTCCCTTGTTCCTATGGTAACCAAAGAAAAACATGGGACAATGATAATCATATTTTTCTTTGGGCCTAGCAAATAAATTTTGAGGCAAAGATGTTATGATAAATTGAATTCCCAAAAGAAATGATCATGCAAAGGAGGTCAGAAAGACTGATGGCTTCCACATTGGTCTAGCCAAACAGAAAAGTAGTCTACACAGAACAGAAACTCGGCAGAAGCAAGAAAAGTTAGCCAGTTCTTAGACCGAAGGCCTTCAAACCCAGCACTATCACCCATCACCAATTGCTTCTGCTAGCTTGAGATGCAGCTTTGGCCCCTTCTGGACCACAGCTTCTGTGTGCCGACTCCCAGAAAATACTTCCAACATTGTGCTTCAATGATGCTGACCTCATATTATTCACAGCTGACTTTTCCATTCCTAGTAACCAGCATCCATCTGTGCAGCAAAGGTTCAACTGCCAAAGATTCTATTTGTTTCCTTTTAAACTGTTATTATTTTCTTAAAACTAAAATACAAGTGTCATACAGCGTGTGTGTGTGTGTGTGTGTGTGTGTGTGTGTGTGTGTGTGTGTGTGTGTGTATTGTGCTTAGGGAGATTCCCTCCTTCTGCATCACCACATTTATTGGTAGTATCTTTGACTGAGCTTTGTTGTGGTGGCCATATTGTTGAAATATCTTAGGTGAAACTTCTCTGCCATTTCTAGGAGAGACAATTTCACAGCAGGCTTCCTAGTTCCCTGGCTCTTACTATTTTTCCATCTCCTCTTCCAAGTTGTTCCTCGAGCCTTAGGTCATGAGTCATGTGGTAGAGATGCCTTAGGTCAGGAGTTGTGTGGCAGAGCTAAGTGGATAATGAAAATGTGATACAATAGAATACTATTCAAATGTAAAGAAAAATGAGATATAGTTTCAACCTCTAAATCTTCAGATGTGACTATATAACATGGAGTAATAACAGAAATCAGGAAAATATAAAGGGGTCAAGTATAGGGAGACTTGAGAAGGAAATAGCAGGTTACAGATGGTATGAACAAGATGATGCGAAAATTGGAAGGGAGGTTGTATTTGTGCAGGGGAGTGAGGTAAATATGGAAGGAGGAGATGGAGAAAGAAGAGAGAAATAGTGCTAAGGGCATTTGATAAAGTCTCAAAGAATTTTATTATCCTATATTTACCTAAAATTATAATATATACTTTGTCTCTGTCTCTCTGTCTTTCTGTGTGTGTGTGTGTGTGTGTNTGTATGTGTGTGTGTGTATGTGTGTGTGTGTATGTGTGTGTGTGTATGTGTGTGTGTGTATGTGTGTGTGTGTATGTGTGTGTGTGTGTATGTGTGTGTGTGTGTGTGTGTATGTGTGTGTGTGTGTGTTTAATGATATGTAATGCTACTTAATCTAGCAATGGTCCTTACAAGAGTTGTAAAAACCATCATATTAGGCATGAAAAATAGTCCCATTAATTCCCAAAATAATGTAGGCTATTGTTGCTGCCCTAGGTTCCCCCTCAGAGGTTGGCAGTAAATCCCTATTGCTTAATACACTGAACGATTTGGATACAAGACGTGGAAGATTATTGCTGGATCTAATCTGAGAGCTTCCTTCCTGCAGTCTAGCTTCCATAGTGCCAGAAAGTACTGTGTACACTGCCAAGGGAAGTAAACGATCAGAAGTCCTCTCCATCTGTGAACTATAACAATGTCCAACAAAGTAAGATAGCACCAAAGATGCTATAGTGGCACCCATATCTTTGAATTAGCCAACAGCTGTATAACTGGACTCATGGTCCACTCAACAGAAGGGAAATTGCATCTGGTACCAGAAACCTAGCCAACTACCCAGAGCTAGTGAAGTTATGCATCTTGGAAAAGCACCTATTATTATCAGTTTACTAGACCAGATCACCGTAATTCCTAGCTGCACTAGAAAACTTATTCTTATACCCACAGATAAACATTGCTCTCACTCCTCATCAAAGAAGTCCCTCTTTACATCAGATTGTGACCATCACAGAAAACCACAACTGGACCCAATGCAGAGATCAATGGTTTGTGCAGAACATAGCTCCAACTTCCAAGGATTCTTGATTTAAATATTTAACATGGACAGCACCAATATAAGGAATCTATTCTTTCCCCTCTGAAACTTTACAAGCCAGGTTTCCAATGTATATGTTTCAACATTCCTATTTTACAATCACTCAAAGATCCGTCCATTAAACTCTGAGCACTCAATGACTTTCCTAGCCCAAAGTTCCAATCACTGACCATCATCATCCCCCCAAGCCAACATGGTCAGGTTATATCTTACTTTCTTGTACTAATTCCTGTCCTAGTTTTATTTCGATTGCAGTAAAAGACACCATGACCAAAAGCAACTTGCGGAGGATAGAATTTATTTGACTTACACAGAAGATCACTGAAGGCAAGTCAGGGTAGAAACTCAACCAGGAGCACAGGCAGGAACCATGTGAGAAGCCGCTTACTGTTTTGTTCCCCATGGCATGTTCAGCTTTCTTTTTTATATACCTAGAACCACCTGTCTATGGAATGGCACTGCCCATGGTGGGCTTGACTTTTCCCTATCAATCATTAATCAGAAACTGTCCTACCTATAATAACCACAGGTCAATTTGATGGAAGTAATTTTTAAACCTAGACTCCCTCTTCCCAGGTGACCCTAGTTTTTGGCAAATTGTCAAAAACGAACCAGCACAAGGTTCAAAAAGAAAAACAATGAAGAGAAAAAAATAGTCAAGAAGAGGAGGAAAGAAAGGAAGGAAGGAAAGAAAAAGGAAGGAAGGGGGAAAAAGGAAGGAAAGAAGGAAGGAAGGAAGGAAGGAAGGAAGGAAGGAAGGAAGGAAGGAAGGAAGGAAGGAAGGACGACAGGCAGTGACAGAGACTGAAAAGGTAACAACTGTTTTGCCCTACCTAGCTCACCTCCCATGCTGGGTAGTTCTAAGTCAACATGACCTAAACCAGAGTTATCTGAAAGGAGGGCATGTCAACTGAGAAAATATCTCAGTAAGATGGAGCTGTAAGGCATTTTCTTAATTAAAGATTGGTGTAGGAGGGCCCAGCCCATTGTGGGTGGTGCCATCACTGGAGTGGTGGTCCTGGGTTCTATAAGAAAGCATGTTGAACAAGTCATGATAAGCAAGCCAGTGAGCAGAACCCCTCCATGCTCTCTGCACCGGCTCCTCCAGGTTTCTGCCCTGTTTCAGTTCCTGTCCTCACTACTATTGATATTGAACTGTGAGTGAAATAAACCTTTTCTTCCCTAACTTGCTTTTTGGTTATTCTGTTTTATCACAGTAATAGGAACCCTGACCAATACTTTGCCTATCGTTACATAAATGTTGTAGAGAAAGTTACAGTGCAAAAAGAGAAGTGTGTAGACTTCAGAAACTTTCTAGAACTGACTCCTAAGGTGTGTGTGTGTGTGTGTGTGTGTTTACCAGAAGTTGCCAGTCCCTATCCAATTTGACTGATAACACAATTAAAGGGACATAAGTAACATGTGAGAGGTCAGCGCTGGAATCAAGGCAGCTTCCATTTAGAAAGATCCACATCACGTTTATCGCTCAACATAATTCTTAGCCAAATTGAGTAGCTACTGTTTCAATAAATCCCCCCAAAGCCTGAGGAGTTTATACTTGAGAATGAATAAACAAAAGGACAAAAATGGTAGAGTTGAACTTTGTCATATGTGCAAACATTAAATGTTAATGAATTAAATAATACAATTAAAAAAACGTTTGTTGAAATGGGTTTTTAAAAAGGCTCAACTGCGTACTAGCTACAAGGAAGTATCTTGTATCTGAAACTGACATCAGATGAAAGTCAAGGGTGTGTGAGAAGGGCACCTTGTTGCCTCTAATCTTAAGAAATTCTGGGTGATCATATTGACATCAGATAGTAAAACCAGAGGGAAGCAAAACACTTTAGAACAATAAAAGCAAGAGGTCATCAGGACTGCACAGCAATCCTAGCTGTCCATTTCCTGAGAGCTCAAAGTGTGAGGCAAACCAGACCAAACAGAACCTTACTGTGTGATGGTTTCTCCTCAGTGGCTTCCTCTCAAATGGATTTAGCTGAGAGGCAGCTAAAAGCAGAAGTGTACTTAGGAAAGCCAAGCAAAGGACAGAAAGAAATGGGAGCAGGCTGACCAGAAAAGAGGGGTATTGGGTGCTCCATTGTGGACTTTAAAGACAGTTTCATGAATATTTATGAGGCCTATGATATATTCATGATTCTCCATATCATGGTGTCCTTCTTAGGGCATGCTTTCCTTAGGACAAAATGAACTCAAACCACATACAAATTATCCAATAATGAAGTTGGGTGTTCTGAGAATGCAGACCTTTGTAGTGTGTTTGTGTGTGTGTGTGTGTGTGTGTGTGTGTGTGTGTGTGTGTGTGTGGTGTCAATTAGGGAAGTGCCATAGCTCTTGGGTTTCTGGTGAATATCCAAACTGTGACTTTTGGAATGTTTAACCACAAAGGGGAATTTTGATCAGTAGGAGACACAGCTACTAAGACATTGTTGCAGTTTCCCCAGGTTCTGTTTTATGTAACCCCTTGCAAATTCAATCTCAAAACTAGACAAAGCCAGATGGAGACTAACTAATAGCTGCTATTCTTGTTGGTGTGGAGGAGTAAGTAACTTAGGGAAAGAGGGTGTGTTCTGGCTCACAGTTTGAAGGGCCAGTCCATCATGGCAGGGGAAGGAATACAGCTATGGTAGTGGCCTAGCTGTTGGGGCAGGAATGTGAAGCACTGGGTCATGTGTTCACAGACAGGAAGGAGAGACAGACAGAGAGAGAGAGAGAGAGAGAGAGAGAGAGAGAGAGAGAGAGAGAGACTGGCAAGGTGCTTACTTCTCCCCTTTTTCTTTTAATTTAATAAAAACCCCAGCCCATGGCATGGCATTGTTTATACCAAGGGCAAATCTTCACAGTTAAGCCTCTCCAGAAAGGGCCTCAAAGACATCCAGAGCTGTATCTCTTACATAACTCCAAATCCAGTCAGGTTGACAGGGAAGAGGAACTACCACAGGTATTTGAGCAACGACCATGAACCACGAACTAAATGACATACCTAACAATACCTAACAACTGTAAAGTGAAAACATTATTTTCAAGTGTCTGAAAGACATTAACCAAAAACAAAAACTAAAACCCAACCTAGATCTTAAAAACAAGCCTCTGTAAACTTAACACTGAAGTTTGAAATCTCTAAAAGTGTGGTTTAAGAACCAAAAGAAACCTAAATTCAAAACTGGCAACAAAAAGACAGATGGGAAAAAATTTAAATATTAGGAGATTAAAACACTTCTTCCTGTACCATGTGCCAAGTCATTGTGTCCTCGGCAAGGGAATAGAGAACTAATTTTAAATGAATGACAGTGAATGCTTCAATGAAAACATTGACTTTGCGAGATGAAGCTAAAGAAGTCCTTAGAAATTTATAACTACAAATGTTTGTAGCGGGGCAGAACGAAGACTCACAATCAATTATCTAAGCTTTCATCTTAAGATGCAACAAGGAAAATCAAGTCTAACCCAAAGTCTGTAAAAAGCAAGCAATAAAGATAAGAGTGGAAATCGGAAAACAAAAAGTGGGTAGAAACAGAAGATTAACAGTGCTGATATTTGTTTATTTAAAAAAGATTAATACCACTTAAAACTTTTCCACAAAACTGATCAAGAAAAAGTAAGAAAACACAAATATTGTGATTTCCATATCAGAGGGGTAGGAAAAATGGCTCAGTGAGAAAATCTATCAGAGGTCAAGCATAAGGACCCTAGTTGTTATCCACAGGCTCCAGGATGCAGCAGAGTTTGTAACTCTATCTCTGAGGTTGGAGACAGGTGGATCACTAGGAGTTCACTGGTCTGCCAGTGTAGCCAGTGTGGCAAGTCTTTAGTGCAATGAGATCCTGTTTCAAGGGGACTAGATGCAGAGTGATAAAGTAAGACAATGGTATCCTCCTCTGGTGTCTGCACACATGTCCACAGGTTGTCCATGAGCTCAAACTCTCACATGTATGCACCATTCTTGTTTCCCTCCCTCCCTCTTTTCCTCCCTTATTGCTGAGTTTTTGCTGGGAACCAGAGCACTCAGGGAAGGCAGAACACAGTCTAGAACAGGGGTTTCAGTCCATGCTCTTCAGGGCAAGAAAGAAAAAGTGAGATCTGGGGTAGGTGCTGCTGTTCTCAAATTCCTGTGTACCCAGATACCACAGTTCCAGCGGGAGTTGAGAATGGGTCTGAAGGCCGATGCTGAGGCCTGGACAAGGCAGAATCCAACTTGGCTCTGAGTGAGTGCCAAAGTACAGAGGAGTTGGAAGAGGGGCCTTAGCCTTCTACAGGAGACTTAGGCATGGCTCTGTAAGATGGCACACACCTCCACCCCCACACACAGCAGTCCTTGATGAAGGAGAAAGTCCTCACCTGTCCGAACTATTTTCTTCATATCAGATGAGAATGTATCTGTCTTAACTAAGGCGAGCCAGAGATTAAAAACGTTTTGCAGGAAGGGATGCCCAGGAAGGGAAGCTCACTGACTAAAGACTCAGGGCCTATCTAGATGCCTCATTAGCATGGAGATCCTGAGGTTTTTAAGATATTTGGCCTGGTTGTCATGGTCCTCTTACTGGGGTATCATGGTCACATATTCCAGGACAGGTAGTCTGACCAGGAGCTGATTCTAACGCCTACCTGTTCTCAATTATGAGATTTACTGGGGGGAGGGGGTCTTTTGAATCTGCTTCGACCTTACCAGTCCTTTGGTCTGATTGCACAGTTCAACTTGTCCAATACATTCCTGCCACCCAACCTAACCCAACCCTCTGCCTCCTGCCCCTGACACACATAACTAGAAAATTAGGAAAATAGCTCCAACTGAATGTCTCACTTTGCAGCCTAGGTCGTCGTTAATTGTCGTCATAATCTTCCCGCCTCGGGCTCCTGAGTGCTATGATTACAGGCATGTCCAGCTATTGGTTCATTTTTGTATTATTCTAGAAATTCTATTGGTTCATTTTTGTATTATTCTAGAAATTCTAAGTCAAAACACTGTAATGGAACTGTCTATTCCAGAAAGGAAAACACACACACACACACACACACACACACACACAAGTCAGTGAAAAATCATATGACAACCAAAACCATAACAACAAACAAACAAAAACATGGGAGTACACGCCATGATCACAATGTATTTTAGATCACTCAAAGACGCATAGTCCCAGGGAAGAAACAGCTTGAAATGTCAGAAAAAAGAGTCCCTTCTTTTCTTGGAGACAAGACATGAAGCTTCTCATCTGTGATGCAAGGAGCCATGCAAGTGGGCAGTAAATGACACCAAGGCAAGTGTGGGCTAGTGTAACAGGGCAGAGTCCTTCTGAAGCAGTGATATAGATAGTTTCTACTCATCCCAGGTTCCCGTTCACAGGCCTTCTCTGGCGTGTGAAAAAGGATGACTAGGACATGATGCTACTGCTGTCACTGCAGCCCTTATAGTGATCATAGCTGGAGGGCATTATATGAGTATAAGATTTATACAACAGAGAATGTGCTCTTGACATAATGGTTGTCGTGTAGATTAGACGGACAAGGGGTTATAAAGGGCTGAGTTTTGGTGAAGGCATCAAAATAATTCAGTAGAGAAATAAAATGTTTCGGTGTTTTTTGTTTTATTTTGTTTATTAAACTGTACTTGGATGAAAAATGAACCTGAATCCTTTCTCACAGCATCTGCACCCACACACATGCAATGTTTGTTAAGTAGATCCTAGGCTGAATATATAAGCAATACTTTGTAGCTCTGAGGGAAGAAAAGCCTACAAGCTATAAAAACAATATATGGGAAAGACAACATGTCATGAACAAGAGATAAAAATCACTAATCATAAGAGAATATAAGTATGGACTGTCATTTATTAAAATTTAAAGCTTTTGCTCATCAAAAGTTATTAAATATGCATGGTGGACCAAACTTGCAACCTCAGCACTTGGGAGTTACAGGGAGGATCAAGAGTTCAGAATCATATTTAACTGCCTAGCAAGTTTGAGACCAGCATGTGCTACACAAAACTCTGCCTTAAAAGAAACAAAAGACAACAAAATGAATGCACAGACAAATGGCACCATTAACTAAGTGTCCTGAAACTAGAATCTGGGAGAAAACATTTGTAATACCCATATGTGATAAGGGACTTTTACTCAGCAGATATTTGATCTATCCCTCTATCTAGCTATCATCTATCCATCTACCCATCTAACTGTCTAGAGAAATATTATATGGCATAATTAAATTATTGTCCCCCAGGTTCTTACTCATGGGTCCTAAACCCTATCCAGTACCTGCCCGTGGTGTGGGCAGGCTCTGAGAATGTGATGCTTGCCACTCTTAGGATTATGTTATAGCACATGGCAAAGGGCAAAGGTGAGAAGATTTTGAAAAGTTAGTTACTTAAGGCCAATAATTAAATCATCATTAGTATTAACTTCCATAATAAAGCTTTCCATAATAAAAATCCATAATAATAATAATAATTTAAAATAAATAATAATAAAATAATAAAAAAATCCATAATAAAAATTTCCATAATAAATCAAATACTGATGCAGCTGAGGCTCTAGCAAACTCCATTAGGAAAAGAATCCAAATCTAACATTTTTAAAACTGGATAATTTCTAATGTATGAAAGTTAGTAATAAGTGATATGAATCTTCAGCAAGTGAAATGAGAGTGATGGGTATGTCTAGGGAAGAAAAGATAATTGTAAAGGAGCACAAAGGAATTGTGGAGGTGGCAGCCAGGTTCTGTATGTTATCTGAACTATCCAGGTAACTGTACTTGATAAGCCTTTGACTTCATGTTAAACAGTTCTTCCTTTTTAAATGTTTATGTATTAAGCAATATGGGCTTAGAATTAATGAGTAGCAATCATAGTCAACATTCTTTGAAGAAGAAAGCAAGGAAGTAGCTGGTCCCTGGCATGGGGTTTAATGAGGAATGTTTTGAAGTACACATATTGAGGAGCTTATTTGTAGGCAGACACATTGCTCAGAAGAGAGCAAGAAGTCAATAGTGGAGGTGAGATAAAGGAGATTAGTTGCAATAATGGTCTTGAGTAGGCGAGGTAAGGGGGAGCCAGGACCTGGATGAGTAGGGTGGGTTTATACAGAGCATACTTCATATACAGTCATGGGGGGAGAGGCTGGGATTACAGCACTGATGCTGGCTCATAATACCAGGGACAGACAATTTAGAGACATAGTCCCAGCTTCCAGCAATCAATACTGAGGAATAAAATAACTCATATTTCCTTCCCTCACAAGATGGTAATGAGATTATTCATTAGGCCAGGCTGGTGAGATATTAGATCCAGTAAAAATACAAACATAATTATTGATAAGACTTGCCCTCATGAAGTCATGGGTCTCCATCTTGTACTGTTTACAGAGAAAAGGGCCTGGTGGGTGGATAATCGAATCAGGTGATCTCTCAGATGCCTGTGGCTCAAAATGAACAACAGCAAAAGCCTACCCAGTGAACAGAGATGATAATGAGAGAGTTGTACAAGTTGCTTGTTCTGTGGCAGAAACACAATACCTGACAGAAGTAACTTGAGAAAGTCTTTATTTTTGAGGACAGTTCAAAGATACAGTCCATCATGGTAGGGAGTCATGGTGACATGAGTCAGAAACAGCTGATCACATGACACCCCTAGTCAAGAAGCAAAAAGCAGTGGATGTTTATGCTCAGTTCATTTTCTCCTTTTTAGGTAGTTGGAAACATCAGCCCAAGGAAGAAAACAAATTTGGGTGGATCTTCTAGCTATTTTGCCTCCCCCAGCCTGGAAAGGCTGACTTTGCCCTTGCTGCCACTGAGCCAGAAACCACCTGGAGTGGGGCCTTCCGACCTAGATGGCTCTATTGTTCTACACCTGCCTGCTCTTCTCCAAGACACTACTACCTGCTGAGACTCTTGAGATATTCCAGAGATAGCATCCTGAAGATCAGCCTACAGGCTTGCACCTGTAGGACAGGCACCGAGAATGGATTGGTGGGGGATGGGCCTCCCCCCTCTTTATAAGCACAGACTCTTAGTAAAATTTAAGAAGCCTTGAACAGAAAATCATGTCTCAGCATCCATTATTTCTCTTGCCGTTTTCTCCCTTACAGCTCCTGCCTCCCACTCAGGAACCCAGTTAGTATGGCCGCAGGCGGCTACATAGCTAGGTCCGTTAACCTAGTCCAGTTGACCTCCCACAGATGTGCACAGAGATCTGTCATTCTAGATCCTGTCAATGCCAATGTTGACCATGATAGGCATCATCCTTCCGATGAGACATCATTGCAGACACGCTATGCAATGCTAGATTTCAGGTTGAGTACTGTTATGGAAGGAAGGCAGGCTTCAGAGCTGCTCGTTCATGGTCATGGTTGCCACTTAGAGTAGGAGTGGTTGGTAGAAAGTCTCATTTCTTCAACCACAGTATAAATAAATGAATAATATAAATCTAAATAAGCATATTAAATTAACAACCTCCTGCTCTTGTTGAAAGGATAAAGTGCTGTAATGCTTACAAAGTATCCAGATTAGAGCATGGCTCTCACAGACATCCCAGTTCCTCTTAGTGTGGGCAGGCATGATGCATTAGACACCTTCCCATCATTCCAACAAACACCTAGAGAACATTTATTTGGGTTTGTGGTTACAGAGGTTTGAGTTCACAGTTAATTGGTCCTATCCCTTTGGGCCCATGGCAAGGCAGCACTTAATGGGGAAGATAGCAAATTGGGCAGTCATTTATAATGTGTGTGTGTGTGTGTGTGTGTGTGTGTGTGAGAGAGAGAGAGGGGGGGGGGGTTATGCACCCAGTGACCCAAGGCCACTCATTGGTCTCTAGTGTCTGAAGCTTCCATCACCCCTAGTAGCATCATCCTGTTGAACAAAGCTTTGACACATGTGACTTTGAGGGACAGTTTTCCCTCAAACTACACAGTATGCAGCAACTTACTACAGTATGCAGTAACTTACTACAAAAGCAGAGAATGTGAGTCTGGCTGAGGAAGGAAGGGCTGACAGCAATTCAAGTGACATCAGCACATCTAAGGCCACATTTGCATTCATCTTCAGTCCCATGTGATCAACAGTTGAGAAACAGTTTATTCATTAATGAAAATTTCCCCAGAATCCCATCCTCAGACAGTCTTCCCCATCCACATCCAGAATTAAAGTCTGCCGAAACATTTGAACATCTTAAATCTAACTTGCCAAAATGCACCTCCACTCTGAAGAAGAAAGCAACCCACAATATGGTCCTACTCTTAAGTGTCTTCCATCCATTTTACTTATAAATGTAGTCATCTAATAGCTATCTGACAAGAGTGCTGAACTTCCTGGTTAAGGCAAAGAAAGTGTGGCATTATAAATGGACATCTGATTATATGTAGGTTGGTATGTTGAGGAGAGTATCAGTAGAGGAAAATTATATTCATAATTCAGTTACTAACTTGAATTCCTATTGATCCCATCATTCCTCTAAACAAAGAGTCTGCAAATATTCCCTTTAAAGGGCAGATGATAAACATCTTTGGCTACGGGGTCCTCTTAGATCCCTGTGAATAGCTTGTTAACTTCGTAGCAGGAAAGCAAGTAGACAATATGAAATGCAAGACATATGAGCTCCAACAAAGCTTGGTTTCTCAGAAGGGGTGGCAAGCCACAGTTACCATGATCTTTATGCACAGAGACCCAGGCCAAAGAACGCTTCTGAAAGAAACTAGAAGATGGAGAAAGTGTGGGAGATGAATATTAATGAAGATCCGATCACATGCCTCGAACTTTCAAACTAATCCTCTCCCAGAGTTGGCACTCACGTTCTGAGGAGACATGCGGTCTCTAACTTCCACTGATGAGAAACTCAGACAAACCACATCTCTAAAGCCCTTCATGTGCCTGACTGTAGCTTTTAAGCTCAAATTGATTTGCCAAAACTCTGTTTCTTCCACTGTCTTATCCTGGGGAACGCCAAAAGCACAGTTTTTTAAAAGGAAAAGGTGGTTACTAAACAACAAAGTTGTAAAGAGCATCGAGAGTAGCTAGAAACACTTCCAATCTCCCATAATCAAGTAGGGTAGTGAGGGTCATTTAATAAGACAGAATTGCTCTATAATCCAGGCAATGACCCACTAAAGAGCACAGAATAAAATCATCTCCCAACAAGGCTATAACTGGTTTGTGTCAATGAAAGACTGTTGCTGTAGTTGATTAATTCATTCTAATCACCTGGGCAGTGCTGCATGCGTTCCTCACTACCCACCCCAATGCTCTGGATTCTCGAATGAAAGAGACACATATGCAGCCTTATATTTAATATGGCTTAATTAGCTCAACAGCTGGGCTACTCCCAAACTTCCACATTCCTAATGACTCCCCTTCCATACTTAAGAGTTACTAAAATCTATATTCTATCTTTGCCTCTCTTCTGGCCACTCTCAAGCCCGGGATCTTATTCCTTTCCTGGCATGGTGATTCCAAATCCCTCTTCTTTTCTTGGTTCCTTTGCCCGGGAAATCTAAAGTCTCACCTCTGTCACCCTACTCAGCCATTGGCCACTGGTAACTTTGTTTACCAATTAGAACCAACTGTGGACAGGGACCTGCAGCAGCATCTGGGATTTGGAATACTCATGTAAATTTGGGGAACCTAATTAACATAATATAAGTGTTAAATCAGTTCCACAATAAAAGATGCAAGGATGGATACTGTTTCTATCTCCTGAAAAAAATTCCCCTACTCTCTCAGCAGCAGTGTCTCCTCTCTGTCAGGGTACTGGTGTTTGCTCTCATTTTCTATTTCTCTGAGGACAATAGCAAGGGTGTGGTTACCAGTCACTTCTGCTACCTGTTTCCCTGGGAGACTTCCTTCTCTGAGGTTGGCCTATGGAAATTTGAGATTCAGCACAGCCCCCTCCTGCCCACCTCAGTAGGATGAGAATTATCTGATAGTGGTGTGTCACGCTCGGATCTACCTGGAGATCTGTGTGTGATGGTTCAGTGAATGCCATCCCTGCACCTTCCATTTGACAAGCTAGAGATCCCAACAGCTACCTAACAAATCACTATTCTAGAAATATCAGACGCTGATGAGTACGATTTGCAGGTTTCAGTGTACAAAGCCTTTCAGTTTCCTAGGTGGTGTGAGTGTTGGGGCCGGACAGTGTGACAAAGAGTGGTGGCAGATAAAAAGAGGAGAGTTGCTCTGACTGATCATGCCACTCTGGATCCATCCCATCTTTTCTGTCATGGAGGAAAAAAATGATTAGCTCCTTAAGTACCAGATTGCATGTCATAAATACACACAATCTTATCTGTCGGATAGAAAAGAAGAAGAGCAAATAACTCTTGTGTTCCAGTTTCGTTTCTGTTGCTTCAATAAAACACTGACATAAAGGAGCTTAGGGGGGAAAAACTTTATTGCTGCTTACAATTTCAGATTACATTTTATCATTGTGGAAAAGTTAAGGCAGGGACTTCAAACAGCTCCTCACATCACGTTCCCAGCGACATCAAAAATGGAAAAGTGGATGCATTCGTGCTCGCCTGCTCTGCTTGCTTATGCTTACCTCCATTTCTCCCGTTCTCGTGTAGCTGAGAACATAGAATTCTCATGCAGGGAATGGTGTCATCTACGCTGGGCTTGCTCTTCTCATATCACATTAACTTAAGATAGCCCCATAACATCATGCACACAGGCCAACCTGATGTAGATCATCTGTCATGTAGATTGTTTTCCTGGTGATTCCAGGTTATGTCAAGTTGATATAGAAAGTTAACCATCACATCCTTGAAGCCCTAGGTGTGTTGAAGGGTAAAACCTAGGCATTGTAGGTCTCGAGAACACTCCACAATGCCTTCCATAACTGGAAATCAGCATCAGATTTAGCCTTTCTCTAACTGAAACTCTTCCTTCTAAGGTTTCCCATTCAGAGTGACTGCTCCCATCCCATTGGTCCTTTCTAGACTTGACACCATTTGGTTCTACCTGAAGGGCATCATTCTTGAACTTCTTGGGTCCCAGGACTCACTGGCCTTAGGAGATATGTTAGAGGCCTGGCAGGTAGACACAGACAGGCTCATGCCTTCCTTTATCGCTCACCTCTTACATTTTCTTCACACACTGACACGAGACTGCACCAGATAGAATGCTCTTTCATGTTTGAAGGTCTCTGATAGATGATAGGGTGGTGCAAGATGGGTAGGCAACCAGAAAGGTGACAATTTGAAATGCAGATGTTGTATTATAGCTGTGGCAATGCCCTCAGATACATCTTTCCCAATGGGAATTTTCTCCAGACAATTCTCATCAGAGCCTGGTCTACTGGTGTGCTGCTGGCTCCTCTCCTTCTGTGACCCAGTCTCCCTGCTTATGAAAGGGCAAGGGTATTTCTCAGTGTCAGGCTTAGCAGTTCTGAATCTGCGAGCATTGAGGTCCCTAACAGTGCACAGCACAGCAATATGCTTACTTGTAACCGCTGAGAAAACAGTTTGAGTTAAGCTGTCAGACACCTTGGATGATCACAATAGGATGACATAAAATGCAGTCATGCTTAAGTGAGAATGGGTCTGACCTAATATCACCTGCTTCTTGTGAAATTAGAAGCCACCAGTGGTCGTATTTCAGTTCTTGATGGCATCTAACATTAGTGGAATGCATAATAAGCCAAAAGAAGATCTCTAAAGGAAAGCGGAAGCAGAGACTAGTTCCCTGAACTAATTGGATGGATGGCCCTGCAGTACAAGCCTGATGCGAGTGTGCCCTTAGACCGCATGGTGAGAAGTAATTTGTCTAGGATGGAAGTTCACCACTCAGGATGATTAATGTGTGACCCATTTACAGGAAGGGAGCTCTCTCTTCTGCTGCTCAGTTTGTACTTCTAATCAAGTCTCCAACACATGGGAGAGTTACCGCGATTCTATAGCATTCAGAATGCTTTACCTCAATGTTTAAGACAAATGCTCCTCTTTTAAAAAATATGTATTTGTGGGTGGCATGTAGATTGCATGTGTGTGGTGCCTATGCTCAAACATACACATGCATTATTTGTACATGCACGTGCAGAAGTTAGAGGAGGACATGATATGTCTCTGTGTCTCTTCACTTTTATCTATCTATCAATCATCTATCTATCTACCTACCTACCAACCTACTATCTATCTATGGATCTATCTACCTACTTTATCTATCTATCTATCTATCTATCTATCTATCTATCTATCTATCTATCTATCTATCTATCTATCTATCCATCTATCTATCCACCTGTCTATCTATCTATCTATCTATCTATCTATCTATCTATCTATCTATCTATCTATCTATCTATCTATCCATCTATCTATCCATCTATCCATCTATCTATCTATCTATCTATCTATCTATCTATCTATCTATCTATCTGTCTGTCTGTCTGTCTGTCTGTCTGTCTGTCTGTCTGTCTGTCTATCTGAGACAGATTCACTGAACCTTTCTGTTTTAACTAAGCTGAGTGGGCTCTCAGACTGCACCTGCCTGCATCCCTCAGTGCAGGACTTGCAGGCACTCACAGCCACATGCAGTTTTTACTTGGGTTCTGGAGATTTAGATTTGGGTTCTCATATTTGCAAAGCAAGTGGTCTTAGCTACTGTGTCATTTCCCCAGGCCATAAACACATCTCATTTGATATTAAATGGAATATAGGTTTTCATGACTTTGATTACAAGGAGCTAATGACTGGCGAGCCACATTTTCTACCAACCAGAAATCTTGAGAATGAAGCTCAAATAGGATTTTCCCTACATATAGGCAATGTTATTGCTAAAGAGGAAGTACTGAGGATATTTACGACTCCAGGGTAAAAATGTGTGTAGCATTCTCTTAAGATTTACAGAACTCAATGCCTTCTGCAAGGCTTGGGATCACTTGTGTATAAATCTGGTAGAGAATTTTCCATCTCTGATGACAAATACAGCCCTTGAGAAGCAGGCCATAGGAAAGCAGTGCTCTATCCCAGGGCTCTGGGGACACCCATTGATTGTACTGCCAGGCTTAGCAGTGGGGCCCCAGAAATAATTAATTCCACCACGAGAGTACACAGAACAAATGAAGGCTAAAATTAATCAAAATCTGAGCCGAGTTACAGTCAGGCAGCACAGGACTTCACAGGAAGGATGTAAATGTTATTATTGAAGTTAACATCAAACTTGACAGAAAATTATACCAGAATCCAGAGAGTGGAATTGGTGTCTGAGAGGCCCAAAGCTTGAGGGAGTGGGACTCAGAAGCCCTTCCCCTAAAGCTCAGAATTGACAGCAGCCCGTATTGTTACAGACCACATTTAGTTAGAAAAATCTCAAAGCTTTGAATGTATGCTACTGGGAGTCTCATTTTATTTCATCTTTGGGGCTTTTGAGACAATATCGTGATATTAGCTGGTCTTGAATACATGATCCTCCTGCCTCAACTTCCTGAGTGCAGGAATTAAAGGTCTGTGTCATTAGGGACGTCTGGTGTGTGTGTGTATGTGTGTGTGTGTGTGTGTGTGTGTGTGTGTGTGTGTGTGTGTGTGTGTGTGGTGT
>NC_034594.1:148738826-148740278 GCF_900095145.1 Mus pahari
TTTTTTTTTTTTTGAGGCTGGGTCACTCACAGAACCTGGATGTCACAGTCTAGCTAGGTACGCTGGGTCTTCCTGACTCCACTTCCCTGGTTCTAGGATTACAGGTACACAGTGCTAGGCCCAACATCTTGGGCAGATTCTCATGCTTCTCTGAAAAGCAATCTACAAAACTTACCATCTTCCAAGTCCCCTTGGCATTTTCTTTTTATTTCCTCCAAACATATAATGTAATCTTTCAAATGTACTACTGGAATGATTGATCTTTGAGGTCCCAGGCCTTCAAAGTCCAGAAGAGAAATTACAGGCATTACCCAAAAGTACATGCTAACACCAATTTTGAGGACAGGAAGGAACTGGTGTGTTTGGTTTATCCTTGAAGCGCTGGCCTCACCCCAGCCCCCAGAGATCTTTAATTCTTGATTGTGAAGTAACAAACTCAGTCAAGGACTTCATAAATCAGAGGAAGGCTCCTCAGGCAACGTTTTGTTAGACTGTAGATAAGCTCTCAGGCTCATCAGAGTAGCACAGTTGTGTGACACATGAGGTACTGCAAGTGTGACAGCTCCGTAGCCTATGTTAAAGTGATCTAAGGGGCAGACCACAGTCTTTTTAAGTGGAACACTTCAGGGCTTCCCAACCCCTGACTCCAGCTTACCCTGCTGGCTCATGAGAAGGCTATGAAGAAGTCCTGCCCCTCCATTGACCAGATTACCTTCAGAAGCCCCAACTTCCTGATTGCTCCCAGACGGTGACCGTGACCAAGTGGCTCTAGAACACCTGTTCCAAAGAAGAACTGGGGCAGACCTGACAATAATGGGGATCTCCAGTGGTTGCCTTGGACTTCACTGGCTCCCCAAAGCTTTACAATGACTCTTCTTTAGTGCCAAAGGCCAGAATATTTCCTCATTTTCTTCTCCCTTCTACTAGAAGTAATCCTGATGCTTCTGCTGCACCCTGACTCCCAGAGTTCCATGCCTGCTACTCCACAACTTCACCTGGGATGACATGCCAGACAAGGAAGTACTTGTGTATTGAGGCAGGCATAGCTCATGAACCTGTCCCTTTGACTAGGATGAATGTATGGGATGTGTGTAAACACACCAAAGAACTACAGAAAAATCAAGAGCTCAGATCTAGAGTGATGGCCACACGATGGGAATGTGATTTTGATGCTCAGCATCAACATAAAAAACCAGGTGTGGTGGCCAACACTGAGAGGTTCAGCTGTGGGGAGGCAGAAGCAGGCAGACCCCTTGCCTGTAAGTCTTCTTGCCTTTTAATCAGTCTGAAGTCATAGGGAAAGAATCTCTCTCCAAACAACAAAGCAGTTTGCTTATGAAAAAGAAAGATTGGCCCGGCCCGACCGAGGAGGGGTGTCCGCCTGGCATCCAGCGCCTTTCCTCACCCGAGGAGGGGAGTGCGCCCGAGAGCTGTACTAAGGCTTGGGGTCTA
>NC_034594.1:148740468-148740748 GCF_900095145.1 Mus pahari
GTGGCACTAATTTCTGTCTTTTATTTTAATCCCTGTTTCCTATTCATTGATTTCTACTCTTGCACACATGTCTCATGATGATTTTTGCTTTTGTCCGTATACTGCTCAGCTAACTTAGGACTGTTGTTTATGATTTTAAATATTCGAGCGTAGCTTATAGGAGTATGTGCACATGAGTGCAGTGCGTATGACAGCCAGAAGAGGGCACTGGATTTCCTGGAGCCAGTTACAAGTGATTGTGATCTGCCCAATGTGGGTGCTAGGATCTGAACATGGTTCT
>NC_034594.1:148740759-148763527 GCF_900095145.1 Mus pahari
TCTCTGCATAGCCCTGGCTGTCCTGGAACTCACTTTGTAGACCAGGCTGGCCTCGAACTCAGAAATCCGCCTGCCTCTGCCTCCCAAGTGCTGGGATCAAAGGCATGCGCCACCATGCTCGGCCTCAAAATCAATCTTATACTTAATTCTTATTCTGTCCACTCTACTCCCCTCTCACTTGTAAACTCATTAACAAATATCTGGGTACACTCCACACCATCCTTTGTTATTTATCCTCCAACAAATATTGAAGCTCGAGGGGCCATGGCTATTAATTGGCTACCACAGCAATTGCATAGGGGTGATATCTGACAGCTTCTGTTGCTATCCCAGTTCATAGCCCACTCAGGGAGTAGAATAGAGATTACACTAGGTATCTGGAGCCTGTGGTCTGAGGAACTATTTTCTGACATACATATTCAACACATCCAAGTCTCCCATAAATATGGGAGATACTTCAACTGAAATGACACAGTTGATACAAATAAAAAACAAAACAAAACAAAACAAGCAAAGAACTAATACCAGATGTGTAAATCCCAATGCAGTAGTGTAAGAAACATGAAAAACTAAGACAATATCACTCCTCCAAAAATTATTAACCCTCCTGCAATGGAATCTAGTGGGAGTCAGTAAGATAAAATCCTAGAGAACATGAAACATTTTTTCCTTAATAGTTTATTTGAAACTGAATTACTTTGAATCGAGAGGGCAATGAGGCTGGAGATGTGGATGTTGGGAGGAAGCACATTCCACAGAAGAAATGGATCAGAGGAGCATGCCTTTGCTGACTCACTGGCTGATCTAGAAGTAGCAAGCAAAGGGACCCCATGAGAACACAAGCTAGCTCACCCCACCCCCACCCCCACCCCATCTATCTGTTCACAACTGCACAGACCATGACTTACACTCACATTTGAGTCTAGGCACTACCCCACACCATCCTATTCCCTGCAGTTCCAGCTCCATCTCCCCTCCCTCTCCCTCACTGGCTGTAGATGCTCAGGACAGGATGTTTTTAGCTTGAATGCTGTTGTGAATCCCAAGGGCACTGCAACAGCTGTAGGTAGAGGGAATAAGATGGCAAGCACAAAACAGATCTGTTTCACAGATATCTCCTGTAGCCATTAGAGACTCCTACCCCTTGGTTACCAGACCAGACCAGACCAGACCAGACCAGACCAGACCAGACTGAATTACTGGAAATTCAGAGATCAAGAGCAAGAATTATTTTATCTAATTATTTTTCTTTTACAATTTATACCTGATTGGTGAAATCTCATAAATTCAACTTAATTAGGATAAATGGAATTTTTTCAAATTATAAGAGTATATACATTATTGACTATTTTTGAAAAATAAATGTGCAGATTTCTCTTATATTAACTAGCCTTGGGGTGACATGGTGACTAATAAAATCATTAAGAGGAACAGTTAAAATAAGAAAAGTAAAATTTTCTACATTTATTCACATGTTTATGAACACCAGCATGCTACATATCTTCCAGAGGTTTGAACTTCTATTTGGTGACATTTTCTGTTAAACACAAAGAACTTCAGCTTTTATTTATTTTTTTCTATCTGAAAACACTTTAGCTGGATGCAATGGTATAATCCTGTAATCCCAGCACTTTGGAAATGCTGGGGCAGGAAGATCTCAAGTTTAAGACCTGCCTGGGCTACACACTGAGTTCAAGACCAACCTAGGTAATGCAATGAGAACTTCTCTCAAAATAAAATGCAAGAAGACGACTTGGCTGTAACCCAGTGGTGTGGTATCTGTCTAGCATGTGTAAAGACCAGAATATAACACACAAGAAAGCCCCATGAAATACCAGTCGTCCCATCAACTCTACTTTCTCCTCCATTGCTCTAGCATTAACTTCTTACACAAGCTTAATGTATTTGTTAGAGTTGAGAAAGCAATGCTGATAACAAAACTTCAGGATTTGCAACCTTTGAAGTTGTATAACCTAAGGATTTTGACAAATACAAAATGTCATGAGCCACTATTATAGAACCATGCAGAATGTTTTTATCATGCTTTTAAAAATAAACCCATGTTGTATCCATTCATCCTTTTCTCCATCCATGACTCCTGCAAATCCTGATCATTTTAATAGTAGCGTGGTTTGCCTTTCCATACAGTTAGAATCATATAGCATAGTTAATCTCATACATGGACTCTCTGGCATCATGGTTTCCAGATACCTGGCTGAACATTATTTTGGCTATATCTGAGATGCAAAGCTGAGATTCAGTCAGAGTGTTGCAGGCCTGGATAGAGTAAGAAGACTGAACAAGGCCTCGTTCTCTTCCACAGACTGTTGGTCTTCAAGCTAGGACATAAGTCTCCTCTCTTCAGTCTTGAATGTGGGGTGGAGCCACACCACTGACTCTCCTAAGCCCCCATCTTGCTGACAAAAGATATACTTCTCAGCCTCCAAAATCATATTATCAGACTTCTTATAGTAAATATTTACACATATATCATACTGACTGCTTTTTACTGAATAATATTGAAAACACTTTATTATAATTAATTCAGAATCTAACACAACCATGGTTTACTATCTGGCCCTTGGCTTGCATTACTTAGTCTTCCTAAACAGATTATAGTAGCAACTTATAGAAGGACCGAGTCAAAGCCTTGTATTCTTATACAATACCAATGTAAGAAATTATAACTTCAATTTTTCATCAAATATAAATATTTCTACCAATGTAAGATTGTGGCTATACAATGCTTTAAGAATAATTTTAGTAATCCATTCCTTATATCTAATTTCTTATAATATCACTCTTTCCCCCCTTTCTCTTTCAATGCCCTTCCCTTTACCTAAGAAGGAAAGGATAGAGAACAAGAAAGGAAAGACAGAAAGCCCCAAGTCTAAGCCCTCTAATAGTTTCCTCCCTGTTCAGAAGTATGACTATTTCCAAATTATCCCTTAAAGTGGCTATAATCTATCTATAATTTGTAAAAATAACCATAACAGACAGCCAAACCCAAGGGATCAGGATGACGACTCTGCACAACTTCTTCCTGATGAATTGGGGTAACAAAACTTTTTTAAAGGGGTGAGGAGGGGCAGGAAAATCAGACGTAAGAAAGGTAGCTTTTCCCCTTTGCCTCTCTTTACCTTCTGTCTTCTATTTTGATTAAAATTTAAAACTCATTCATATTGTTTGAATTACTTTTCAGTAACATGATTATGCAATATATGTTGGTGTAGTAGATTATTTTAGTTAACATTTGTGGTGCTCAGAGTCAAGTACAGTACTTCAGAAATGTTAGAAAATTATTCTAACACCAAGCTTCATCCTCAGTTTCTTTTTCTCTTATTTTTATCTTATTTAGATACTATTCTTCTGACATTCTCCAGCTAGATAAGAATGTTTTAAAAACCATTATGCCAAATTCTAGGTGAATTTACACCTAGCATCTGAATGGTACCTGCTGTCATCATTAACTGTGTTTTTAAGTTAACTGCAAATCATGTGCTATCACTAGGTACTACTAATTAAATAGTTATCATTCAGGAAAACTTTATATCTAATCAATAGGGCAAAGATAAATGACAGCTTCGCATTATGCATGATTAATACACATTCTCAGTGAAATGAATACAAATTACTATGGATTTTTCTGTATCATTGTACCCCAAAGAGAGAAATGTAAATATTAAGGTTTACTGATGACATCAGATTAATAACTTGGCATGAGTAGGCATGTGAGAGGCACACTTGTTTCTGTCCCAGGCACAAGCTGTTAATACTTTTTAAACTAGAAAAGTATAAATGAGTTCTCCAAGAGTCATAAAAACCTTTAAAATCAGGTCATGGTAAGCATGTGGATAAAAGAATGTGTTTCTTTTTTTTAGAAACATGACCTTTCTGATGACTCTTCCTAAGAGGATTTGGGGGGGAGGGGCAGGTCCAAAAGAATGCTACATTTAAGAGATCAATAACTAAGTTATATGTGGTACTTTCTAGTTTACAAAGAAAATTTCACAAACGTTATCTCATTTAATCTTTCAGAAGTCATAGGATCTGCACAGGATACCTATGTAAGTTGTCTAATACAACACATCCATTTCATGGTTGATGCAGACATCAGTATCATATATTTCAATGGCAAGCTCGATCCAGCCCAACACCCCAACACAATGCCATGCAATTAACAACTAAGAATGTCCCTCAGATACTGACAGGAAGACACAGTACCTAAAATAAAAACAGGTTTCAGCAGGTGGCTTGTTACCAGAAGCCCCGGGCACAGAATGGAGTTCTAGAGACATGCAGGGGCTGTAAGAGGAAAGAACAGTAGCACATACCAGAGGAAAATACAAGCACAATCTTCTGCAAGTGCACCATATGAGGATACACAGAAGAAGATAAATAGAAGAGAGGGGATGTGATACCAGCGTGGGAGATGCTAAGAAGACAAAGGAGGGTAAAAGGAAAACTCAAGAGAGGAGCAAACCAAGCCAGAGCATCTGCGCGCAAACCGTGAGCACAGGCTTCAGATGCACCACTCGATCCACTGAGGGCTTAGTACTGAGTCTGTACACAAAGGAGGAAACAGACAGGGTCGAAACAGACTGGGTCATGAGGCTTATAAGAGATGATAAAATATTTAGACCAGATTGACTGACACTGGAGTTTGCCCTCTCAGCATCTCTGGGAATTTGGGACACTGTGCATGTAGTGTACACTGTACTGGTAAACTGTCATATGCTATTTCAGCCCACTGAGAAGCTGGTTTTGAGAGTGGGATTGTCTCCTTGCCCGTTTCAGACTCTAGCATGTTTGCTTCAAAGTGATCCCCGAGACTTCTTATCTGGGAGTGGACAGGTCCCCTAACTCTGTAGTCAGGAGAGAAGAGCAAGACAGCTCAAGAGCAAAAATGTATCTTTGAGAACAGCTAGAAAGTGAACCATCTCTACTATAGGTTCATATAGTTAATCTCATAACATAAAGCTGTCTACAGTGGGAAAAAGAGGTCAGAAGGTTAACCATGGGACGCTCATCCATGGAGAGAGCTCAAATAGACCCCTGTAAAATGTCTTAAGGAGATTTGGAGCAGCTAATTGGTGTTTTTCTATCTATCTATCTATCTATCTATCTATCTATCTATCTATCTATCTATCTATCTATCTATCCATCATCTATCTTTCTATGTATTTATCTGTCCATTCTTTTACTTTGGTTAGCTGCATAATTGAACTAATTCAATACTGTAGGCAGGACTATCATAGATTAATCCCTGGATTCTTTACAGGACAATGTATGGAGGGCAACCATCCTGCATGGAAGACGGTTAAGGTAAATCACAGGATAATGTGGTAAATCCATGAAGAGATGCAAGAGAGCACATTATACCAAGCTATCAGGAAGGCAAGATTCAGGGACAAGTAATCAACATTGCAATAGCAATGTCTGCATTCTGATAAAAATGGAGGAGTAGGTTAGAGAGCAAAGTTAGAGATCAACCGTTGTCTCCAACCTTGCAAATCCATTGCCAAGATTTCAAAACGCTGGCTTCATATTGAAACATCCTTCTTGCATTAGCAACTTCGGGGAATGGAATGATGAATAGCCTGTGGCTACAGTAGTCAATTATAAGATGATGTGGTCAGGAACAAAAGCTGGAATAGACTCCCAGTTTTCAAGTTTACATATCACTTTTGGAAGCAGGATGTATAACAGCAGTAATATAAAGTTATATATTTAGCTGTAAAGTCTACTAATTTGATCAATGAAAAGAAGTTTGAAAGTGTTCATGGTTCTTGCTTTTTATCTCTTTCTTTCTATCTTGTCTATATTCAGTAATTTTTCCTTCAGAAATTTGGTGGCAAAAAGCTTCTCTAGTTTCAAAATCATCTTACTATATGAGACTGTAGAAAAAAGAAACATTATCTAAATTATTTATGCAACGATTCACTCATTCAATCAATAAATATTGAATGGCTCTAAAACCAAACAATAGAAAAAGGAAAAATAATTTAAAATCTGGGATAATTGAAACATCTGTATAATGAATTATGTCTGGGTTTGGGCTGCTATTCTCAGGTAATACCGATTTCCATTTAAAATTGCACAGAGAAATCCTCCCAGACTTTACTGGAAGTGGTGATAATATTTTTCTTTTACAGCTTCAGAGAGACTTTGCACACACAATCCAGTCCACCAACCTTCTGAGTTGCTACAAAAGGTTCAAGACTATAGAGAAGTAAAAATTAATCAGTTATAATTATGGCTGGAGTAGAAAAAAACCTGAGCCAGACATTACATAAATTTGAGTTTGCTTCCCGGAAACAACCCGACAATTGCGTGTGGCACTGAACAAGTGCGGAATCATGATTTTTTTTTTTTTTTTTTTTAAGCCAAGAAAATGATAAATGTTCCAACCACGTCTGAAACAAAGTCACAGTTCAATTCGGAAGACTTTTTGTTTTTCCAAATTAAGGTGAGGCAGAACAGAAAGACAGCAAGTTATGGGGGTCATGGAGGGAAAGTGAGTCTTTCACTGCTCAGTCACTGATCATCCTTCACTGCCTCTCATCAGATGTCAGCCAGAAATTCCCAGTGTAAAGAAAGGCCAGCTACCAGCCCTGACCACCTGGGTTCCATCTCCAGGGGTCACATGACAGGAGAGCGCTGACTTCCAGTAATTGCTCTGGCACACTTGTGTCATACATGTATACACACAATGAACAAACAGAATGTAAAAGTAAAAAAGTAAGCACATTAACATCTGCTTAGACGATCTATCCTTTTCCAGCTACAAACCTAAGAATTCACCAGAAACAACCAGACCACTGTGCATTAAAAGAACACATTTAAAACCCTCTGTGCAACTCTCATGGTACCTAAGGGTTGTTTTATCAGAGCATAATCCCACACACCTCCAGGGCTATGTGCTACAGTCACACTTATCAAAAAGAGGAGAGTGGGGAGATGTTTTAAAACTTATTGGCAACATTTTTACTGGATTAAAAAGAAACCCACAAACTGGGAGCTGGGGAGCTGGGGGGCTAAGGGGCTGGGAGCTGGGGGCCTGGGGGGCTGGGGGGCTGGGGAGCTGGGGAGCTGGGGAGCTGGGGAGCTGGGGAGCTGGGGAGCTGGGGAGCTGGGGAGCTGGGGAGCTGGGGAGCTGGGGAGCTGGGGAGCTGGGGAGCTGGGGAGCTGGCTCAGTGGCCACAGTGCTTGTTTTGAAATCGTGAGGACTTGGGTTTGGTCACCAGAATCGACGTTATTTTTAAAATATAGGCAGCATGGCATGCTTGTAATCCCTTCTGGGGAGGTGGAGACAGGAAACTTTCTGTCCAGCCGACCTTGCCTACTTGGTGAGTTCCAGGCTAGTGAGTGACTCAGTATAAAAATAAATAAAATAAAATAAAATAAAATAAAATAAACAGAAACAAAAAATAAACAATGTTTAAGGAAAAACACTCTAGATTGTCCTCTGACCTATACACATGTACACATATGTACACACATACATATACTCACATAAACATACGCATATTCACAAGCACTCACACATTCATGCACACTCACACACACATCACACATGAAGACATACCCACAAGTACACAATACTCAACACATGGACACACATAGTCACATTCACAAGCACACACACATAGTAAACATAACACATTCTTGCACACACACACACACACACACACACTGTGTCTCACAATCTATCTTTATAGCCCAGCTTCTTACTTTTGTACCTGAGCAGCTCTTAGTTCTTATTTATCAGCCTACTGAGCTGTTCCTTTTTCAGAGACAGAAATACTATCTCCAAATTTTTGGCTATCCTTCGTTTTAAAAATCATGGCTTGCTGAATGAAAGCAGCTGAATTTGAATGAGTTCGATGTCATTTACCTCAAGGATTAACTCATCTTTCTGGGCTTGAAATACAGAACAAGCAATCCCCACCCTCGTCTCAGCCCTGCAGATATATTTTTCACCCAAGACATTTCAATTTTCAACAAGACTGATTCTCCTGAATAATGATGTTGATGGGCACATGAGCATACACAGACTTAATGAAAGCCCAGTGTCACACTCCTGATTGAGTTCTGGTTATGACCGCAGGTAGTGGGAATGACAGCTCATTCCTTTCTCTCGCCTACATTTTTCAACTTGGAGCCTCTTAGTTTTTCTTTCCAAGGAGACGGAGCTCCATCTTGATGTGATTGGAGCTTACAAGTGTCTTCACCAAAATGGTATGCCCCAGCAGAGAATATACATGTTCTCTAAACTGTTGATAGCCAGGGTGCTGAATGGGGGTCTTCCTCATTTTACAGTAGAGCTGGGCAAGCAGGCTGAGTAATAGATTCTATTTTAGACAACATTCTTGGCCTAGAGTACAAAACATCTAACCCAACGTGTTTATGTCTTAGAAACGATATAACCAAAAATTGAATAACTAGACAGCATGAGAAGCAGAAATCATTTGAGCCTCAGAACTCGAGTCTTCAATGTGAAGGTAGTCAAGAAATCATTTTTTCCTCCGATTTTTCTCTGATATCCTCTCACCCTTTTCTTTACAGATCATGTTTCTTCACACAGTGGTAGGCACGGCTACCAAAGTCTACACCCTTTACTATGGAACAGAATTAGAATTTGGTGGTGAGCTAGGGTCCAGTATCTCACCCTATATCTGTAGCCTGAGGGTTGCCACCATATAAGAACATGGCAGACCCGATTACTCATGCAAATATCGACGTGAGAGTGTAGGTGTCCAAAGGAGGTTATTGGAATGTAACCCCACTTAGTCACTAAATACTTTAACCAAACCAGACTGGTGTTAGAAATGCAACTTCAATGCAGATCTGACTCCCCTCTTTTCTCTAGTGTAGTAGTGCACTACACTGAGACAAGCCTCTAGTTATTTGGCACTGATGGCAGTAACAGCCTCTGTGTGTGTGTTCCTGGACACCCCATTACCTGACTATGAGGAGAAGTAAGGTTGCTTGACTGGTGAAGCAAAGGTTGTAACTTGCATCAAAACAATGATATCTATATGCCCAGTGCCATTGCTAAGACCAGCAATCTTCTGGATTCTACTTTGTCATAGTAATCTGATGGGACATAATTTAGGGGCAGTCTTTAGGTGGGGTCTGAATGCAAGGGACACGACTGGCTCCGGAAAAAATACCAAGTGTTCATCCCTCCAGGAAAGGATCCTGCCTGATCCTCTCAGGGCCTGATCCTCCTTCTGATCAAGTGGGGTTCTAGTTACTTTTTACTGTTGTAGTGATTAAGTTCCTCAACAAAAAGCAACTTAGGACAGAAGAGCTTTAATTGTCTTTTAATTGCAGAGGGGTGGTGGCTATCATGGCAGGGATGGCTACCGGAACAGAAGCTCTCAGATCACATTTAATTCACACACAGGAAGCAAAGAGAGAGAAAGGAGGGAGGGAGGGAGGGAGGGAGGGAGAGAGAGACAGACAGACAGAGAGAGAGAGAGAGACAGACAGAAAGAGAGAGAGAGAGAGAGAGAGAGAGAGACAGAGAGAGAGACAGAGACAGAGACAGAGACAGAGAGAGACAGAGAGGGGGGGGTAGGGAAGGAAGGGGAGAACAGGAAATAGGGCAAGCCTGTAAAACCTCAAAGCCCAGCCCCAATGGTGTACTTCCTCCAGGAAAATTCCTAAAGGGTCTAGAATCTCCCCCAAAGAGTGCCACCAACTAAGGACGAAGAGTTCAGATATATGAACCTATGGGGACATTTCTCACTGAATCCACCTTTAATGTCTCCTTCAGTGAATGGCTCCTCCTTTGGGGTTGATCTCCTAGTTGTATTTGGGGGTGCCAAGGATGACTTCTTTTATAAATCTTGCTGCCCTTTGAGTTCTTGATGAAACACACACACACACACACACACACACACACACACACATACATACACACACAAACACAAACACACACATCACTAATATAGTTTGCCAATATTTTAGAAGTTTTATTTGGGGCAAACAAGAACCATGACTTGGAACACACAAAACTCTACTCGACCCTCACATCAGTGACACCTCAAGCTCAGAGAACCTCTTCTCAGACATGCCCTTATACAGACAGCCCTGTTTGAAGCTGTGCCCAGTACCCCATACATTGTGTAGAGAATGGAGGGGAACCTAAAAGGACATTGACTTCTCATGGGGCCATCAATCTTTGTTTCAGGAATGTTAAGTTGGTAGGTTGCTTTTACAAAATACCATAGACAAATGTTTGTTTCTAACTGTTTGGGGCCCTAGCAGTCTATGATCAACCTGCCAAGAGATCTGATGTCTGGTGAGCATACTTTCTGGTTTATACATAGACATTGTTTCTTTTCCTCATATGGTCGAATGCAGAGAGCAAGGTCTAGTGTCCCAGCTCAACAGGATACAAATATCTTTAGGACTCTACCCTCAGGATCTAATCACATCCCAAGATTTCTATCTCCTAATACTATCCCACTTGGGGAACTGAAAATGTAATTTAGGGATTTGGGAGGAACACAAACACTCAGCCATTACAATGGAATTCTGAGCCCATAAACCAAATGACTTTTGGCTCTGGCACTTGACTCTGGGCTCTTCTTCTATGTCTAGTGACATAAAGTATAAATAATTATTTTATAGATAGAAACAGAGAAGAATGCTTAATAGTTGTATTAAGACCATTCTGTCATAATAGATGACATCCATAGCCCAGAGAATCTTAATAGTGCTAAACTCTACTGTAGCTCCAGGGCTCAAACTTAATGAGGAGCCCAGAATGGTGGCCTAGTCCTTTATCAGGGTGTGGAACAATATTACTTCATCTTTAGTTACTCTTTATTGTCAACTCAACTCGATTTAGAATTACCTAGGAAACGCACCTCTGAATATGCCTGTGCTTTCTAGAGATGTCTAACAGAGGGGAGGAGAGAACACTCATATTAAACATAGGCAACACCAGCCCAAGGACTGGGGGCCCAGACTCAATAAAAGAAAAAAAATGAAAGCCAGAAGAATTTTGAGACCTGCCCAGATGTGAGCAATCAGATTCTCACCACCACACCCTTCTCACAGGATGGATAGCACATTCTCAAACTGCAAGCTAACATAAATCCTCATTTTAAAAGTTGTCTTCTGTTGGATAATTTTGTCACAGTGAGAAAAGTAACTGGATCCAAATATTGGGGTGCTAGCTCACCATGCATTGACCTATGTCTCATATTATTCTTGAAGACACTAAAAACAATCATTAAATAAAACTGAAATTGTTATCAGTATTTATGGCTTGTTAAGTGTTATAATGGACTTGAAAGGTCTTGTCAATAAATTGGTCAATAAATCTGACTTCTGTATTGCACAGTGATCTATCTTAGAATGACAAATTCTAAATGAATAAATTATATGAACTGATACTACTTTTTCTTTTTCTAGCTCATGGAGAATGCACAAAATACAGTTCTGTGGGAAGTCCATTTATGTCTGAAACAATTCACTCAGATTTTAAAAATCTTTCTATATCATATTTTTGAATTTTAGAGTTAGTAAAATTTATATATAAGGAGATAAGAGAAGAATTTTGACAAACAGGATTCACTGATGTGGTGGTTTGAATGAAAATGAACCCCATAGTTCATATGTTTGAATGCTTGTCCCCTCCCCCCCATGGTGGAACTGTTTGGGAAGGATTAGGAGGTGTGGCTTTGTTAAAGGAAGTATGTCACTGAGGGGTGGGCTTTGAGATTTCAAAAGCCCACATCACTCTTAGCTCTTTCTTGTGAATTTTGTTCCAAGGTATATATAAGCTTTTAGCTCCTGCTATGGCTGCTTTCAGTGCCATGCCTGCCTGCCTGCTCTTTGACGTTATGATCATGGACTCTAACTCTGGAACTTTGAGCTCTCCAATTAGATGCTTTCATTTATAAGTTACCTCATTTTTGTCATAGCAACAGAAACATATCTGGGTGAATGATGAACTTTGAATTTTAACTCTTGATTTGGATGTTAGCGTTGTGCTCATTTGCTTTAAAAATTTCCTGGAAGTTCACATTAAACTTTCTTTTTCACTGAGTGCAGACCCACAGGAGTGCCTGCCTGCCCCTGCACACCACTGCTCCCTTGTCACGTGACCCCATGCTACAGAGCAAGCCTGGGGAAGAAACACAGTCTACCTCGTCATCCACACTGTGCATCCCATAATCCCGTTTTCTGAAACAAATAGACGATATGGGGCCTTGATCTTGTTTCGTCAAAATCCATATTCCTTGGGAGATGGCAGTCTTTGGTCTGCAGTCATTCCAGAAACTTTGTGAACCATATGGTATCATGAGAGAACGTGAGCCCGAGGTGCGTGAAACTCTTACCACAGAGGTAAGTCCTAGGTGTATTGTTCCCCGCATGGCACCCTTGTTTCCTACATGCCTCGACAGTATGGTCACGCACTCTAAATATGGAGTATAACCATGACTATCTCCCTGACTCTGCTAATCTATTGGTCATGTGACTCAACAAAACTCTTCTTCCTATGGCTTGAAGATAGCAGCAGAACACATTTCACCAGGATTCGGTGAGTGTTAAAGAAAGCTCAATTCCTTAAATGGCTGATCTACGCTAAGAGAGTTACTGCTCACTAGATGTGACCATCCTGTCTTGCAGAGAATTTGTGGACTTGCTTGTGGGTTTGCTGGCCGGGTAACAACGGGATCAGGAGACACTCGGAGACCTCTGTGTAAGCTCTCTGCTTTATTTTCCTGAGTCCTGCCCATGGGGAAAATCGACATTAAGAAGGCTCCTCATATCTAAGGGAGCAGCGTGGAGAGCAGAAGACAAAGACTCCCTAGTTAACTAGTGAGATATGCCTTTCCCCATTAGAAGCTAGCAGGGAATTCTACCTGGTTGGTTTCTTATTGTGCTCAGGGGACGCAGTTTTCAAGGAACCCTGCTGGTGAATCAGCATTTGCAAATTCACTTTCTTTATCCTTAGCTCTTGGGAATTCGAAGAATAGATTTCCCTGAGGAAAATTCCTAGTGCTGATGCTCACAATCCTTTGAACAAAGTTGCTTGGAGTGTTTGTGCCCTACTTACTTATCTGTTTAATCTACTCATCCTGGAATAAACTAGGAAACCTATCACACCATGTTTTTCACTTGGCACTTAAGCTAACTCCCCCTTTGAATTGTGATATTTCTTAGAAAGATACAGCTTGAGCGGTTTTTCTTTTATGTCCATTTTGTACATAGCACGTATCCTTATGCCCCTTCTTCAAAGAAACATGTATTCAACAAACAAGAAAGTGTTTAAATCACCACTGTTGGCAAGGAAATAGGTTTTTATATGTTTTCATTTTGCTTTGGGTGGTGCAGTGACAGGCTCCTGGAAAATAATTTTTCCTAAAGAAAGGCGCTAATTAGAGTCGTAGTGGCTCTCTTAGTGCCAATTACAATGAGAAAAGTCTAAAAGTCTAAACTCCGTTATGGTTATGCAGTGAACCAAATGAAAATTCCTGCTCTCATTCATACCCTCACACTTTCATGCCCAAGGCAGAAGTCACTCAAAACGGAGTCAGACAGAGGAAGGGAGCACATAGCAAATCATCAGAAATGTTGAAGGGACTGGCGACTGGCCTTAGCTAACCCTGCAGGAAGGTATAGAAAAGGGCACATTAATAGAAAAAAACATTATAGGAAAGGACTCCATTAGAAGGGTTGTTCCCTCCAAGGACACCCCAGGAGCTCTGTTGGAAGCAGTAATACCCTGGTAAACAATTGGTTAAGGGACAGTGGCAATCCAGGAACTAAGGGAGCTTGATTATAAAACAGGAACTCTCTCAGTGACTTCTTGACATCAAAGAACCTGGGTAGTAGATCTAGGCACACTGTCTTTTCAGGTTTGTGTCCCTGCAATGGAACACTGGGTGCTCGCTTAAGATGAAAATAAATGTGTTCAGTGCACAGTCTGGGAAGTCGAAGGCCGAGGGGCCTGTAGAGCCCCAGGCTGGACCATGGCGTGGTGGAAAGGATAGACGGCTGCACCCAGGAAGGGATAGGGAGGTCTAATTCAACCCTTTATAAGGAACCCACTTCCACCATACCTAAGTCATCTCTCATAGTGATGCCAATGATTAGTCCTTCAGGGCAGAGGCGTCATTGCATGCTCACCTCTTGAAGTTCCAGCTTCTCAGAGCTGTGGCACTAGGTTTGCTCTGCTGAGCCATGAGCCTTACAGAGGGCATTCGAACCACAGCAGACACTATAGCAGGGAAAGCTGTCACTCACTGCCTTGGCCCACAGACCAGCAGAACGGGCAGTAAGTTCATGGAAGCCCTCCCCTACCTTTGCTTTCTGCAGACCATGAATGCTCTAACTGAGAAAATGATTTGCCCTCAGAAGTCTTGTTGCAAGGGAGTATTTATGGTAGTATTGTTAATGCAAACTCAAGTCAAGGTTTCTTTAATTTTTCAAAATACTGTGGATTAAACCTGGGATACCACACATGCCAGGCCCAAGTGGTTCTTCTATTGCGTTCCAGCACACAGCCCTTGGGAGAAGTCTTGAGGGGGTACATTTTAGCCATTCAACATCTCTCACTAGTACTAATATGGAATGGAGGGACAATGGTTCTAGTTGATTTTATGTCAATTTGACTGGAGCTAAATCATTTTAGAAGAAAAAAACCTCAATTGAGAAAATGTTCTTACCAGAATTGACCCGTGATGCATTCTCAATTGGAAATTAATAAGGTAGGGCTCAGCTGACTGTGGGCAGTGTCATCCTGGCCTGGTGGTCCAGAGTGTTCTAAGAGAGCACAGGAACATGCCATTAAGCAACGCTCTTCCACAAAGGTCTCTGCATCAGTTCCTGCCTTCAGGTTCTTGCCCTGTTTGAATCCCTGTCCAGAATTCCCTCCGTGATGGACTGTGATATGGAACTATATGCAGAATAAAAACCCTTTCCTACCCAAGTTGCTTTTGGCCATGGTGTTTTATCAGAGCAATAAAAACCCTAACCAAGACAAGTAGTTTAGTTGAGAACACTCAGCACATTGTTTATGTAGCAAGTGACTCACAGCTAGGGCTCCCCCCACCCCCCCCCATTGTATCAGGTACTTGTGTCTCATGTAGTGCTAATGTTGGCATGTATATGTTTGTGATGCTCTCCAGGATTGCATGTGTATAGCTTGAAAGGGTCCTATGTATCACTAGATACATTGTATCATTAGATACATAGGCATATGCATAGGCACTAGATACATAGGCACATAGAACTTCTATAATTATCCATCAGCTTCAACTAATCCTGAGCTTTACATAAATAAAATCATCCAGGAGAAATTCTTCAGTGTTAATCTGTTATTATCACTGAGGTTGTTCAATCTTATGCCTGCAAGAGGTTTTCTACTCTGTTGGTTTCTCCTGGTCATTTTAATAGACATTTCTCTGATATTAATAGCACTGACATCTTACCACATGACTGTTGGCCAGTTCAATGTCTTCTGTGATGTTCCTTGTTCAATCTCTTTTTTAAATTCCTCATGGGACACTTGAGTTTTCTTATTGACTTGCATGTCTTCATATGTTCAGGAATCAGCCCTAGTTGGCTTGCAATGATTGAACATACTTTTTCCCCTTCTGAAAAGTGGTGATGAAATCTGCTTTCTGGGTGGCAGTGCTGGATGGTGGGGCTTAAGGGGAGATTTGTGTTATATGGCTGGAGGTCTTGTGGAGACGGGGTTTTCTCTTGGAAAGAGGTAACTTATTTTGAGAATTTAGCTTCCTTTTCCTTGCAAATATACCAGCTTTCTCTTTCATTTTTGCTATTGGCATTTTGGTTTTTTACTAAAAGTTGCAGCACATGGCCTTTGTCATTAGAGCTTAGGCTTTTCAGCCTCCAGAACTATGAACAAAACCAAACCAAACCAAACTGGAAAAAACAAACAAACAAACAAACAAACAACAACAACAACAACAACTCCTTCTTTTTAGTATAAATTACCCAACCTGGGATACTTTTTGTTATGGGTACAGAAATAATACCCAGATATACATGTATGATACCTCTCATTCAGTGGGCTTACCTTTCATTATGCTAGCTAACAAAATATTTTTTTATTAACTTACTTGTTGTGCCTCTCTTTCTCTTTTCTCCTACCCTGCCCCTCCCCCCTTGTGTGTGTGTGTGTGTGTGTGTGTGTGTGTGTGTGTGTGTGTGTGTAAGTTCATGCTGCAGCATGTGGGTGGCAGTCAGAAGATAACTTGCAAGAATCAGTTCTTTTCTTCCACTGTGTGAGTTTTGGGGTGACTCAGGTCTCAGGCTGGTGGCAAATACCTCTACCCACTCAATCAGCCCCAACTCATCATTCAGTCTGCTTCTTTAAAAGGATCTGTTTTTGAGTATTGATCTCCCATTTCCTGCCTCTACTTCCTCCTATGAAGCCACTCCCTCCCAAGTTCGTGTACTTTTATAGAACCTGTTAAATCCAGCCAGCATCTCATTGTCTCTTGTAACTTTTGATTAACTGAAGAGCTTGGAAGACACAGCCTCAGCGTTCCTTTATGACTTGTGTTTAAAAATTCTTTCACTGTCCTGAGAACCTAAAGGAGCTCTGTGTACTACTTTCTAAAATTCCTGTATGGCTCTTCTCACTTAGATCTGGAATTGAGTTTTGATGTGAAGCCAATGTTTCCATGGATATTTATCTGCACCATTCATTAAGGAGAGGCATTTACCNCCCCCCCCCCCCCCCCCCCGCTGTCCTTCCATGGTGCCTTTGTCCTAAATTAAGTCTCAGTGCACAAGGAAACTTATCCTGGGACCCCCTATCGTGTTCTGATGTTTATTAGCCTATCTCCGCAGCAGTGATAAATTGAACATTTCTTTCCAATAAATATTGTTGCTGATAGAACAGCCTCTCATAAATTGTTTTCCATTTGGGTTTTGGCTGTGTGTGCTCTGTATTTCCCCTACATTTTCAAATAAGATGACCAAGAGGTACAAAACAGCCACCCGGGATTACATGGAGCTGTAGATCAATTTGTGAGTTATTAACATTTTAGAAGACTTGTTAGCACATCTCTTGACTCATTCAGATCATTTGAAGTTTCCATCAAAATGTAGTTCTCTACATAAAACTTTGTCTAGTTTTAAAAAATTCATTTGTGGATAGATTATATTTTAAAGTCAGTGAAAATAGTAGTTTTAATATAAATTTGGATGTTGATAAGATTAAAAGCTGTACATTGTCATTAAATCTATAAATTCCAAATCTCTAATGAATAATTTGTCCATATATTTTTAATTCTAGGGAACACAGTTTTCTCTTTCCTTTTATGTCCCTTCTGTGGCGCTGGTACCTTCTACATGTGCCTATGGCTTCCATGCTCTTACTTGGTTTCAAGTCCATCAACCTAAACTGCTCATAACATCCTCCTCCTGTGATTTAATGACCATGTGCTCAGTAGCTGTTTCTGTGGATTAGCATTCATGATCTTCTGACTAAGTATGTGTGCTTGTATACATGTATATACACATTTATTTGTATATATGAGTATATTTGTTCTGCTTGAGAGTTACTGGGTTTTTGTATTTCAGTAATTTAAAAATTGTTTAAATATATTATATATAATAGATTGTGTGTGTGTGTGTGTGTGTGTGTGTGTGTGTGTGTGTGTGTGTGTATTTGCCTGTGTATGTATAAGACTAACATCACAATGCTCTGTCTTGCCTTTTGGGGATGTATACATGCACATGTAAGTACATTGGTTATTTTTTGTTCCCTGTATTATTTTCTCAGGTTTTCCTTCTGTCTAATCTCCAGATCCCATTCTTTACTCTGCTTGCTGTAGCCATGTGTGAGCTTCTGAGATGTAGTCTCTGTGCTCCACTGTTTCTGACTTGCTGTGACTCTCTACGCAGCTATGTGTGATCTCAGAGGTCATTCACCACATGCTTTATTTCAACTCTTGACTTTTTAAAATGTTCATTTTTCTGGTTGATTTGTCTCCAGACCTATGCCCCTTTTAAATGGTTTTAGTCTTTGGCCAAACTCTCCAACCTAGACAAGAATATATTAAACACAATTAAACAGTCTGAAATATGGCTGTAATCTATGGAGTCTTGGAGGGTCTCCTCTTTTTCGTAGGGCTGTGAGGGCTTTAGTATTCCTCATAATGTTTCATGTTCCAGAAATGTCATTTGTAGGGAGAGTTGAAGACTGGGAGAGCTGGAGCTTGCCTCTGTCAAGCACAGGGTCACTTTAGAACAATGATTGACTGGTGTTTGGGATTCTTGTTTGCTTCCCCTGCTGTTTGGGAAATTTGTCGAAATTACCCCGTCTGCTCTTGCCGTATAAGATGATATCACTGTGCATAATTATGAACGAGCCACTTTCTATCCCAAGGTCTCTTTGGCTGTCTGTGGTGCTTGGAAGAAAGCTCTAAATTCTATTCACACGTAAAACCCTGGAATAGGCAGGTCCCTTTCAATGATTAGGGTCTTTAAAAAAAATACAGTTTTCTCTGATATGAACTACTTTGTTTTGTTTTCAAAACAAAGCCCCGCTTTCTCCTCAACTATCTGACACTGGACCACTGCACAGCTGACTCTGTTTTGTCTTTTAGTTTATGAGTTATGATTCCCATAGGTTATGTCTGACACTGCTCACCTTCCTGATATCAAAATCAATTATTAACCACGAGAGAAGAGAACTTAGCAGCAGAGTAGCTAACCACAATGCATGAGGTCCTATGCTCAATTGTTGGAGGAGGGAGGGACTATAATCATTGATTATTGTCATTTTTATTATGTTTTGTTTATTTTTAAAAGGTCTTTGCATCTTTGAGAGCTGAGACTGTTTATTTCCAGTAACTGAGAATATGGATTTTTATACCATGAGGTCATTACTCAGTAACTGATGGTAGCACAAGTCAAGGTTGTATTAAATGCAGAAAGCACATATAGAAATAGGAGTAATTATTTCTTTGCGATCATCTTTGTACTAGTGATAGAATTGTGGCTATTAAGAGAGTAATAAAGCATAAAGCAGTTGGTTATGCTGACTGAGCTTGCCTATCCTGAGACCTTTTAGCTATGTAACCTTGGACAAATTAATGCCTCTGTCAATCAGTTTCCTCGTCTTTAGAAGAATGATAATCAAGTGCTCATTCTTCATCCAATATGATGCTCACACCCTGTATAGCTTGGAACTCACATTCTTTTCTATCTTAAAGAAGTAATACACATGCGCGCGCGCGCATGCACACACACACACACACACACACACACACACACACACAAGCATTTTCTACGATATTCCTACACAAACAAGCTAATAATTTCACAGTGAGGCATAGACATATTATCCACAGTGGAATAATCAGAATATAAATGTCTTTGTGTCCAGCCAGTCCTGGTTTTACAATGTAAAAGTTAAAAGTTGGTTTTCAGCTTTTATTCTGGAAAACTTGGATGCATGCAAAATGATACAATTTCTTACTGTAGTTGTTACTACTACTACATTTTTTTGTTTGTTTGTCTTTTTATGACAAAATGTCATGTAGCCCAAAGCTGGACTCAAACTTCCTAAGTAGTTAAGGATGACATTGAAATTGAGGTTCTCTTGTATCCATCTCCCAAGTGTTAGAACTATGGCACATCCCACCGTGCTTAGATTTCTGTAGTGCTACGGATCAAAAAGAAAATTTTGTACGTGCTTAGCAAGCACTCTGCCAACAGAGCCAGATCCTCGAGCTTTTCTCCAGTTTTGTTAAGAAATTAAGAAATAGAGATAGCTTTTATATATATATATATATATATATATATATATATATATATATATATACACATATATATATATATATATATGTGTGTGTGTGTGTGTGTGTATCTTATATTACATATATCTCTATATGAAAATAGATATCTTAGAATATTTCTCTTAAATTCCTAACCTCATAGCTCATTTCCAATTTAGCTGGAACATAGTTTTCAGGCCAGTGTTCTCTCAAGCCTAGAAGAACTTTTCTTTTTCAGCCTTAAATTCAAATACTAGATAGTCTTTCATGGGATTCCTTCTGGTCTTTCAACCATGACTTTCTTGTGATCAGAAATAATTATCTTGATCACCCTAAAATGTGAGTTTCTTAGCAGATAGTGATCTTGAGAACAAGAAATGTTGCAAAAATTCACCAAGGTAGTAAAGAGACAGGAAATGATTACACAACAAATGGCAGTCAGTGTGTACTGATTCCTGTTGCACACTAAAGTTGTTATCATTTTGTGTTATAGAAAAAGCTATGGAGAGCTGATAAAGAAGTCAGGGATAGCAAGAAGAAATAGACTCCTATGGACACTTCCCTTCTCAAAATGCCAAAAGAAAAACACCCCACCTTTACTATTTACTATACATAACAAGTCATATACAACCTGTCATAACAGCTGTTGGTAACAAATTATTAGTAGTGACATAATGAATGTAGAACACCTTCATGTGATGAAAATACTAAACTTTCCAACAGAGGACATTATTGTATATATATATATATGGAGAGAGGTTTTATATGGAGATTATATAGAAAAAATTTATATACATTATATAGAAAGATTTTACACACATACACAGGGAAGGGGCAGAGAAAAATCTAGAAAGAGACAGAGTCAGAGAAAGAGGTGCATTTTAATCTATTTTTAAAAACTGCAGAGCCCGGCCTACTTTGGAAAAACATTTCAGGGACAAATTTGAAAGAGCAAGCAGACAAGGGTGTGGACATGGGCTTGTTTATTGTTGAACAGTAGCAGTAGATGCATGGGGTGGATTCACTGTTGTCATAACAGCTCCCTGGGTGGGTTCTCCTGGATCCCTTCAGGCTGGAGATTCTCTGAAGCCAGGGAGAGGTGGGCACAGAGAAGAGGCCGGTCTCCAGCAGGTGTTCACCAGCAGCAGTTAGAACCATAGTTCAGACACAATGGAAAACCAGATGCAAATGGATGCCCGCAGGTACATCTTCCCAGTCATAGAGTCACCAGTGGCCTCCCATAGGGTGGACTTGTTGGCAGCTTTTTGGAAAAGAAAGTTCACATCTTTAGTAAGTGAAGCTGAAGATGTATTTTCATAATTCTTCAAATGCCATGAGAGTATAAAATTATAGGAGGCAGGGAGGGAGGACTCATTATCTATAAGCTATATGCCCCATGCTGTACAGTTATTTTTTGTTGTAAGAACTCTATTGCTCTGGTACACAAGGTCACTAACAGCATACACTGAGGCTGACCATTGTCTGTCTACAACTTGGAGCATCTTCTAGATTTTTCTACACTACTTCTTTTGCTCCTCCTCCTCCTCCTTCCTATTATTACTATTTTGATTTTTCAACTACAAACATTCAGCATCCTAAGCAAGGAGTTTTGAGGCCTTTTTTTTTTTTCACAGAATCATAATACAAACTCCTTCCATTTCAGTAAATGTTTTCCTGCATAATTTGATGACAAGAGCTATTTATGTGCTAAGTGTGTTAATCTCTTTTAAAATTTTAGTTCTCATAAAAGCCTTATTTGGGTGATATTATTATTCGCATCATATAGCTGAAGAAATCAAAGTCAGGCTTAAATAATGGGTCCTTATATGCATAGGAACAAGTGGGGGACACAGAATTAAAGTCCTGACTCAAAACACCCAGCTTTTCCTTGGCATGCATAAGCCACAAATGTTTAACCCCTCTCTGTTGTTAAACCTAACAGCTTCCTCTCCTCTCTCCCTTTTCACTTCTCTTCAACTCTTGCTTGCTTTCTTCTTCCTCCGCTCCTCTTTCCTTCCTTCTGTTATTTTTTTCTCTTCTTCCACTCTAGATTTCTGTCATTTCTTTTTAGCCTTTTGAGACAAGATACCACGTAGCCAAGAGCGGGCACCTAGCTCCTGACCCTACCACCTTCACCTCACGTCTTCATTACTGTTGCAAACAGCTTTCTGTTGAGCATATGGTAAACAAAATCTTGTTGCATAGCCTGAAGGAATGATGATCTGGGAGCAGCTACTGTATACAGAACTGCTGAACCTGGTGCCCATTCTGACCCATTGAGCTCTGGCAGAGTCACAGAACAAGTTCTGGTCACGTGATCTACAGCACCTTGTGGATAAGGCATAGACATCTAAGACATCTAGCAGAGTTCTTCGTGGACTCCTCCCTATATCCTGGAGTGATGACTCAAAGGATGCAAACCTTTGTTAGCTTCAATTTCTGGACCACCCCACAGCTCAGTATGGCTTCAGGCTACTGATATATTGAATAACGAAAAATAAAGAGGCTTATGTTAAGCCACAGGGCTGCCAGCTTTAAACTGGCATTCCTTCAGCCATCAGGCAGATAACTAGCAGGACCTACATCCATCTACCATCTGGTTAAGCTTTCTGGTTCTACAATTCTTCTCTGTTCATAATGGAAAGACAGGGAGGGAGAAGAAAGGGGGGAATGTGAGATGAGGATGGAGGGAGGAGGAGGGAGAAGGGAGGAGGGAGAGAGAAGAGGGGAGATGGGGAAGGAGAATAATGGATCCATAAGACTATAAAGTGCGAAGGAAGTGACCTCTAAGTGCATTTAAACTACTGTACAATGACACAATGAAGGACATTACCTCACTCTTTACTTTTCTAGAGCTTAACATGTTGTCCATGAGAAAAATTAAAATAACACCCACCGATCTTGAAGTCACATTCTGGGGACATTGGTGTTCATTTTCTCCTCTTCCTCCTCCTCCTCCTCCTCCTCCTCCTCCTCCTCCT
>NC_034594.1:148763588-148785929 GCF_900095145.1 Mus pahari
CTCCTCCTCCTCCTCCTCCTCCTCCTCCTCCTCCCCCTTCTCCTCCTCCCCCCCCTCCTCTTTCTCCTCCTTCTCCACCACAACCATCATCTCGTCCACCACCACCATCACCATTTCCTCCTTCTCCTTCTTTCTTGCCATGGGTGAGGACAGAAGTCTTTTATAGTGGCAGTCTGATGACTCCAAGGATGGAGGAGGGAGAACTGTTATACCCTGAGTTATCTGTGGGAGATTGGCTGTCATTTGTAGGAATTGAGTTAAAAATCGTAAGCAGCAGGAAGATCTGGGAGGACACTGGGCTTGGTTTTCCACACAAAGTGTCACATCCTCTCAATTCATCTGCACACAACACAACATATAATAGTCCTCAAGGGACCACTGGGGTTCATTTGCATTTGAGAGAATGCAAGCTTGCAAGGTCTGTTTTCCTGTTTCCCTGGGAGCAAATACCCAGGCTCTGCAACCTTCTGGAAGGCGGGCTGCCTTTCAGATTTTCCCTCAAGGGCTCAGTCATTAGAGTTTCTGAGGAAACAGGCATTCTCTAATGCTCTCCACTTCACACTGCAGTGTGTCTGTCTGTGAACACTTCTCAGTGAACTCCCACATTCAGGATACGTCTCCTCCTTTCTCAGCACTGACGCTCTGGTCTCCAGCCACACTCAGAACCTGACCTATGACCACCTGCACACAGAAATGGAAAAGTCGCCAGTGTGTGGAGAATACATAATGGACCTGGAGCAGCCAGAGGTGGCAGAAGCCGGCCTTGACAAATCACCGTGTCACTTCGCTCCTGTGCACAGTGACGTGGGAGGATGCTGAGGAGGGAATCTCTGCCCTACGCAGTTCTCAGCTCGGGCGTGACTGCAGTGCACAATGAGCAGGCAGCTGCTGCGCTCAGAATCACAAGGATGCCAGCTGTAGTGAAGCCTGTCCTGTTCTGGCAGCCACGGAGCAATAAACAAGATGCAAAATGTGAATAATAGGGTTGCTTCATGCATTCATAATAACCACGTCTTCCTAGACCCTGGCCGTACAAATATTGTAAATGGAAATGAATGGTTAGGAGGAACTGTCTCTGTAAAGAGCCTAAAGGGAGAGAAATTCCTAGGGAGATGATGTTTGGTCATCAGAGAAAGTGGAGCCTTTGATTGTTTAACTACATGGGGATTGGCCTTTTTTTTTTTTTTTTTTTCTAGTGGATGTTTGGAAATCTGTGCTCTTTGTCTCAGTCATATTTCTGTGAACCATTCCTTTGTATAGATAGAGCTACAGGGTGTTGGTTGACCTGCGGTATACTGGGTCATGGTAAGGCTTCTTATCCCCAGTGGAAGCATCATTCCAGGAGGTAAAGTCGGAAAGGAAGAGTCTGTAATGGGTACCACCTTTGATGTGTTTGCTTTAAACTCAACCTAGGGTGTTCCCATGGATATTAATGATACAGGATACAAGGGAGAGAGGGTATAATCTCAACTCTCTACTTATGGCTTAGTTTTTCTGCTGACAAACCTTCGTCCTGATGCCCTTTCCAAGTGACATCTGATTGATATACAAAAGATACTCACTATGCAGGAGACTGCACGAGAAAAAGATTTCTTGTATCATATATCATATATGTATATATATATATATATATATATATATATATATATATATATATATATATATATGTGTGTGTGTGTGTGTGTGTGTGTTATGATACATTAGGTTGTAGAAATTCTTCAAATGTACTGTTTAGAAGAGCATTCTCTTGCTGGGTTCATCTTAAAACTCTCCTCTCTGAACCTTGCCATCTTGGAGATTTGGTTCTAGTCCGAGATACTGGTGTTTACTTGGTACAGTGTTTGTGTCCTTCACAAGGGCTGAAGGATGCATGTTTGAGCAGACACATGCTAACATGTGAGAAGTGCTGTCTTCTGTCATTGGATGCTCACCTGTCCTCTATCTTGGTACCATTTTTTAGTATCAGAATCCCTGTTATGCCAGCACAGCAATCAAAAGACTGCTTGATGAACATTTATTGGAGTTGAGAAAATAGAAAGCATATACAAGCATGTGTGTGTGTATGTGTGTGTGTGTGTGTGTGTGTGTGTGTGTGTGTGTGTGTGTTCTATTTGAGGGTCCTCTCTGCTGTGAGGAGCACAAATCTTTACTGGGGTTTCCTATCTCTAGAGCTAACAGGAAAATTTTAAACTGTATTCTAAGCAAACAAGACACATCTTCGCTGTGAATGACCAGTCTTTGCACAGCATAGTTTCTAGTTAGTGCTTCTGATGAAAAAATGAGTCTCATTTCCCCCAACTCTGCTTAGAGTCTGGCATGCTTCTAAACTGCTAAACTGCATATCTAATCATGGGTCATTTGAACTCTCCTTCACCTGTCTCATCATTTTCCACTTTCCTTACTGGTTTGACTGGATTTGACTCTAGTGCTTTCTGAATTTCCAAGTGGATAATGATAACTTTGTTTCTGTGTGGGTGACCTAAGTGTGCTTGTATTTCAATTAAAACTCTTTTGGCTGTTTATAAACTAATTCAAGAAAAGAAAAAGGGTTGGGGAAAAGAAGGAATACTGTAGGTTAGCAAACACAAGGTTGTATCAAACAGCAAAGATTTGCCATGCTTCACGAGGCTGCTCTGAAGAAATTATTGACAATTATTTTTGGTTCTTTTTTTCCTAAGGTATTTGACCATGAAAGGAACTCAAAGACTTTCAGATGTTTGATCTATTTTCTTCTTCCCGCTATCCTCAGCTCCTATTCTGTGTATCTTTCCTCACAGTCATAGCTTCTGCTGATTCATAATTGAAATTTGTCATGCACCCTCATGGTCTGGACTGCACTTCATTATCTTTCTCTGTCTCGCTACTCCACTGCTGACGGTTAATTGTCTCGGCGTTTTCTCAATCCACATTTCAAGGAAAGCGAATGATTAGTCCAACTCATCTTTCTTAGGCGTTTTTATCTTTACAAGAAATTAACCAGTGTACATGCTGCATTGTGTCCCTGCCATGAGTCTCTGCAGAGGAAAGTCTGCACAACTTGCTGCTTAAGGCAACTGTCTCTGCAGATGGTGGGAAGGGCTGATTCTTCAGCACAACAGACACCAAGAATGGCCATTTTATTGAATGTCTTGCTAAGTTGCATACATTAGCTCATTTCAACTTTCCAAAAACATATGGGGGGGATATTATTAGTTGTCCTTCTTTGTATAAAAAGAAGCACTGTCTTAGAAAGATTAACACCAACACCATCCAATCTATAAGCATTAGATATACTACTTCAATGTAGAATATTATACTTTAAGTGTTCCTAAAACCAGTAGCTTAGAACCCTGTGTTTCTTTAAGGCTAGAGACCTCTAAAGGAGAGGTCATGGCTTTAAGAACATACCAAGAATGTGTTCTATCACAAGAGAAAAGTAACATTTCTCAGTGTTTTAAAACTTAACATTTCTCCTTGAATTCGCAAATCTACCATGCAAACTTGTCTAATTCTTAGCCCCATTTTGTTAATGAAAATTGAGGCAGAAAAGGAAGTTGCCATTCAGGTAACTTGTTAAGGGCATATGTGGAAATTGGGACCAAGTTGACCAAAGTTAAACCCTGCTGGAGGTGCTAACAACTGAGAAGGATATTCCCAACTTTGTCTGCTTTTCTTGAAGAAAGAACCATGGTAACCTTTCTGATCAAGGGAGGGGAATAAGGAACACACACTGGTGAGAATTTCATGTCTGTAAATCTTGGCTAAATAGAATCATTTAAGAAGTTTCCAAACTCCTTTGCTATGCAATAATCTCTTGCCATTTGTCTCTTCCTACCCAAAGCCTACCTCCCTCAAGGGTGGCTACTCATTGTTCTAAACTTGTTTAAACATGTATCTTATGTCTTATGCTCTGAAATCATAGAAAATTCTTCTTCCCATGTCAGACATATGTTGACAGAATTAAGAAGACAGGGTGATGTGCACAAAAGTAGCTATGGCTGCAAAAGAACAGGATTGACATGATTCTCCAGTGGAAACAGATTCCCAGCCCCCTCCCTGTTCATCTGTGCTTCCAAGTACGATATACTCCCAACATCATCTGTAGTCAGAAATGATCAATTCTGTGTTTACTGATCCTTCTTTGGCTGCTTGACGATGATGAGGTATTTGAAAGACAAATGGCCAGAATTCTAGAAGACAGACACATTCCCTGCCAGGAAAGCTAGCAGACAGGAAAAGGGCTATCATACTCAAGGTAAAAAGAAGGGGACGGGATTTGCAAAGTCATATCTGTGCCCTCTGCTTCTCAGACCTCTGCTGTGCCTGTTGCCACACTGAGTTGGTCAGCATCCCTGTGTGTCTCACTACCCTGTGAGCTCTTCAAGGCCAGTCTCCAAGTGGCCAGATCAGAGCTAATATTAATTTTTAAAAAATCTGAAGTTTAACTTTGTTCTTTATAAACAGTGACAAAACCAAGATATTCAAAACAGTGTCACTGTGACCATTCAGGAGTCACTGGCACCGCCATCTACTCCTCTGTCCAGTCTTGTCTCATGCACCTCGGCTTCAAGTAGGCATCCACACTGGCTGGACTCTTCTCTAAGTTTCTGTCCTGCTGAGTTCTTACTTCCCTTGGACAATAGGAAGACTCTGCTTTGTAGCCTGACTCACACAGCCCTGCATTTGAACCCTCAGAGGCCCAAGTTCACATCCTCTCAGCTTCAGCTTTTGGCCTGCCATGGCTGAAAATCCAGTTCAAAGCCATGAGGAAAACCAACCTGGCAAGTGGCAGTCTGGTTCCATACTTTTAGCTGCAAAAGTCCCCATGTCCCTACTTCCACATCTGTTACTTACCAGAGGATAAAGGGACACTCTGAGACCTGATAAGGACTGATGCTTATTGTGTCTGACTTTGGGTCAGACAAAGCATAGCTCTAGAGGGAGCAAGTTATAAATAATGTAGACCCAACTGCGGTGTCTTTAATCCTTCATCTTCGCAGGAGGGTAATGACTATGGGGGTCTTCAGTACTGAGTACAGTTTCTCAGAGATTTCAGCATGACCGGTGGTAGGAGAAAACAGAGTGGAATGAGCCCGTTGTTCTTCCTGCTTTTCTTGCTGCTTCAGCCTTCATTATATTTAGCTTCATTCTGCCTTCTTCTTTCATTGTCTCCCTGGCCATGAAATGCCGTGAGGCAGGGGGTGAGGGGAGGGTCAGGATGGGCATCGGTAGAGTCTTAGAGACACTTTCTGTCTCACACAGAAAGGATGAAAGACCTATAGTCTATGAACCTTGCTTTCTAAATAAAGAAGGTGATGTGTTGCATTTAAATGACCCGCCCTCCATCAAGGTGAGACGGGGAAGCAGGAAGGAACTAAATCTACTGTCTAAGGCTTTCAGCTTTGATGCTCATGACATACGTTTACTTGACAGGACAGGGCAGATGAAGATGAGACGTATCAGTCTTGCTGCCATAGCAGGTCTACCACAGAGCAGTACACAGCTTAACAATACTTACGTTAAGATACTCCGTTGTGCATCTGGAGTTCTAGCAAAGATAAAGGCTCATTTTCCATAATTTTTTGGCATTTTACTTCTTAGTATCTTAGAACCCAGCTGGATTAATTTTCCTTCATATTAAAAAGCTTTCATCCATAGTTTTCAGGCACCGAATTAATTGGTCAGCATTTTGCTCCTGAGGTTTCACAGCGCGACTGTTTCCATTTTATAGCTTTTGATACCTCAGATTCAATAATAATGGCCATAAACGCTCCCTGTGACTTCGCAGAGTTATGCACACATCCCGCAGCTGTGCTCTGAGAAAGGAGTTCAGTTATTATAAATTCAAAGAATGGACAGCTGAGCAGTAAAACCAAGTCTCCAGCCATGAATGGTGCCATCCTGGGGGTTAAGTTAGTAGGCACCAGGGATGAATAAAGCTTTAGTAAGTTCTGTTAACTTTGATATATTATGCAGGCATTCTCTGTCCTGGAGCTTTCCAGTTCTGTGTAGTAGATAGAATAGGAAAGTTGGGTTCACTGCCAGGCTTGTTGGATTTTCAGGTTGAGACAAATAGCCTTAGAGGTAAAAGTAATGTTTAAACGAGTTGAACATTCTCTTGGCAGTTTCCAAAGTTGGCTCCTGGGCTGGGACAACTGTCCTGAAGCAATACCATTTTGAGACTGTGTATTTCTCAGTCTCTGGGGTTGTTTTGATGAACTTGTGGGTGGGAATAAGAGGAAAAGAAGAGATGGGAGCCAAATTACAGGGCACCACCAGTCCCCTCTGCTGTTACCTAAGCGCTCTCCAGCACAGTTCTAAATAGATCCCAAGCTAGAAGGGCAATCTCATCACCTTCTTAAAAGGAAGATGGTGGACTAGGGACTTTCCCATTTGCCTCCTCCCACTGCAGGTTGCCAGCAAGTCCCATTTCCTTCAAAGGGGATACAGAAGATTTGCATCAGGAGGAGACTGCAAGCAGATGACAAAACAAAGCTCTCACATGACAACTTTGTCATGACCTTTCACCCTCATCCTTCCTCTTTCTCTCCTAGACAGCAGAGTGACAGCTCTACTCCTCTATCCATCCCTAACTATAGGTCTTACTGAGAAACAGCTCCACAGGGCTTTATTCATTTAATATTGCCCCGAGAGAAAATCTTGGTATTCACCCCTGCCCCTGCCTCTTCAAAATGGTCCAGGAATCCCCTCCATTGCTTGCTAAATTGCTGGCCAAGTAAATGGAGCGTTCATAGATGCTGATGTCTGGGATGATCTAAATCTTTTAAGATTTGTGCCTTTAATTTTCATTTACATTTTGGTTACATTTCATGTAACCCAGGCTGACCTGAAACTACACAACAGAATGGCTTAGAACCCCAGTTCTCAACCTGTGGGTTGAGACCCCTTTAAGGGCTGCTTATTAAATATCCTGCATATCAGATATTTACATGATAGTTCATAACAGTAGCAAAATTACACTTAGGAAATAGCAACGAAATACATTTATGTTAAGGGTCACCACAACATGAACAACTGTATTAAAGGGTCACAGCACCAGGAAGGTTGAGTACCACTGGCCTATAATCCTTGATCTTCTTGCCTCCACATATCAAGTGCTATAATTATAGATATATAGCCTGACACATAGCTATTGTGAAATAAATAGCTTCCTCTACCACAAAGGGTCAAGAAACCATGGATTGAATCTGCAAACCTTTCCATCTCATAAGTTGGTTTTGTTCAGTGTTTTGTCAGAGTGATAGAAAGCTAACAAACTTGATTTTTTTTTTTTTTAAATTCAAAACTTGTCCTCTCCAAACTTGATTCTGGGTGAGAAAGAGTACATTTTCCTCAGGAAGATCCCTTAACTCTTGTCAGTCCACACAAGTAGACATCCTTGTCCTCGCTAGGCAAGAGTTACCTTGGAGTAGTTCAGCCCCTAACTTTATTATCAGTCTTCATGAAACTATCTTTGTATTTCCTACTTGAGAAAGATGCATCATTTATCACAAGAAACAGACAAGATAAAGGTGAACGAAGTAGTCCAAACCCATCACTACTGAGAGAAAGTGAAATTCAAATCCTAAGTCCCACTCTTCCTATATAGATATGCCTCTTCACTTGCTGTTTGCAAACACCAGTCAGAAAACTAAGGATGTCTGACTTTAGTCCTGGAGAATAGGTCAGGGTGAGCCTTTAATGGACGGTTGAAAATAAGAATGTCATTGTGCCTGCATCCAAGCATGCTTTTTCAAAACAGCCCAGGTTTCACAGGTAATGTGTCTGAGACTCATGCAGACTCTGGCCCCGAGGCCCTCTTCAGAGCTCCAGGAGAGGAGTCAAAGAGCTCTATTGAGACGAGAAAGGACTTTGATGTCAGAAAAACAAAGGCGAGCCAAGAATTAAAAGGAAGAGAAGGAGAATTAAAAAATAGCCCTGCTGCCACTGTCCTATTCTGCTCATTCACCCGACACTGCTGGGACTGCTAAGACACTGCTAATGTGTTTCCTTTCTCAAGTCTAGAAAGATGGTGTAATTTCTGGATGCTTTATCATAGTTATTCAGCAACAATCGCTCTGACTTGACAGAAAGCAGTTCCACATGATTTGATATTCTTTTTAAAATATATTTTTATTACTTCCTTGAGAATTTCACATCCATACAATGTATGTAAGTCATGTTCACCTCCTTGTTTGCCCCCCACACACACTTCTTTCAAGTCTCCCTCCCAACCCTTGATTTCCTCCATATTTTTAATAAGCCACTGAGTTCAATTTGTGCTACACATATACTCACAAGTATGGAGCCATCCACTAGAGAACACAGCCAAACTGTCAGGGGCCACACCCTTAAAGAAAACTGGCTCTCTCTCCTCTAGAGGCTATTAGCAAGGGGCGGGGCTTCTGAGCTCCTCCCCACTGAAGGTGCTGAAGTATTGACTGACTTGATCTTGTGCAGGGCTTGTGTAGGTAATCACAGCTGCTGTGAACTCTGAGTGCACAGGTCCTGTCATACCCGGAAGGCACTGTTGCATCCCAGTCTTCTCAGACCTCTGCCTCATAAATCCTTCAGCTCCTCTTCTAGGATGCTCAATAGCGTTTTGTGGGGTAAAGGGCGTAACCTAGATGCCCCCATTTATGGCTAAAAATTACCCAGTCTACCCACACTCTTATTTCCTGCACTTGGACCAATTGTCAGTTTCTGTGTTAAACACACTAACTACTGCCCATAGAGACTCCTGAGATGATATCTCCGACCTGTAGCAATCAGTGGATTTGGAGATACAAATTTGAAGGTGGTTTGATTCCATGTCCAGTTAGCACTTTATTAGTAGTAGGTAGGGGCCTGGAAGCTTCCCAGTTATGACTTCTTGGCCAGATTTATCATATCAGAAATGTGCTTACTCCTGTGACACAAGCCTTAAATCCAGTCATAAATCAGTTGGTTAGCCTTATAACATTTGTGACACTACTGGACTCATGGACTAACTGGCCAGCAAGGTGGTTATTATAGCTCACAGTGTTCATGGATGGATAAAAGCTGTTGATGACTTTTCTCCCCCAGCAGCCTGGACAGCACCTCCCAGAGCCATGAAAGCTAATCATCAAGGAGAAAGCTTCCTGGTCAAAACCAATTCCATTTCTTCATGTCCCGGGACCAACGCGTCTGATGTTTTCATCATAGGGTCTTGCCATCTCCTTCTGATGGGCAACAAAGAGCAATGTCAATCATTTGTATTGTTTTGGGAGATCTCTACTGACACCTTGGCTCAACCATTTGACAGGAGGCATCCCGCACTGGGCAATAGGCTCTTTATTTGCAACCTATAGCTTTTGGAAGGAGACTTTCTGTGTAGGGTAACTCTATATGGTTATCCTATGTAAGATATCTTCAATTAAGCTCTTTTAGGAAGATTACCAAATAGTAGGTTTCTGCGTGGATTTTTCAAGCAACCTTAGTGTTAAGTATTACCCTTTCCCTCCTCTTCTCCTTCCCATCTTCTCCCCATTTAAATCTCGCTCCTCCTAATTCCTCTTTCTCAATCAAATCATCTGTAGTCTATTATTGCCTCTCCATCCTCTCCAATGGTATCTTTCTCCTCTCCTGGCTTCCACAGACATTCCAAATTAAACATAAACCTAAGGCTAAGAAATAGGAGCCGGGCAGTGGTGGCCTACGCCTTTAAACCCAGCACTTGGGAGGCAGAGGCAGGTGGATTTCTGAGTTGGAGGCCAGCCTGGTCTACAAAGTGAGTTCCAGGACCAGGACAGCCAGGGCTACATAGAGAAACCCTGTCTTGAAAAACCAAAAAAAAAAAAAAAAAAAAAAAAAAAGGATATTAGTTAACCTTATATGTTTTTGGTCTACAAAGTAGAGGATAATGGATATGGACTCAGTCACAGGCATCAGAGACAGCAGTAAGCCAGGAATATGAAGAAAACAATTCTGAACCTTGTCAAAAGACATGCATAAGCAAAGCACTCTACCGTGTTGCCCAGGTACGGTGGTGCAAGCTGGCAATCCATCTCAGCTGCTCTGATCAAGGTCATGTCTGGCTACACAGAGAGTCTAAGATCAGCCTGGGCTATGTGAGACCCTGTGGGAGAAAAAAAGAAGACAATGAAGGAAGGAAGGAAGAAAGGAAGGAAACAATCAGACAGATTTTATGAACAAGGAAGGTAGACGATGAATGGAGAGAAGCAGGCAGTGTCTGTAGGAAAATGACTTTGGAGCTTTAGTGACCAACCAAGCTTGAAACACACTCCCCAGAGAAGCATTGCATAACAGCTCACCCTCCCTTTATTCAACGTAAGTAAACTTCATTTGGAACACAGAGAGATAGACAAACCAACTGGGAAGAAGAAGCAGCACTTATCCATCGGTTAACTGGGAAGGTTAATTAAATAAAGGGGCTTGTTTCTCGGTTACAATACCTTCTTGTAAATGATGCCTACAAATAGATGGAAGCAATGCAAAGATAGCTGATGCTCTCTTTCAGGACCCCGATTCCCAGATGGGTTCCTGGCATCGTGGCTTTCATTAAAGTTTGACATTCAAGTGCAAGAGCATCGAGAGGACAAATTACAATGGATTTCATTACAGACCCAAATGACTTAGATTTGTGGTTCACGAATCAGAGCAGCCGCATCCTGCAGGCACACAGAAGGCTCGCACCTGGTATGAGTTAATGGTGCACTCCATTAAAGTAAAAAGGGAAGAGAACAGTAGAAGAGAAGCTAATGCCCACAGTGCGCTACTTCATCTTCTACCATTCTTTCAATCTAATTTTTGACAGTTTCACATATATGGCATGTTCACACCACTACTCTCTCTTATCCCTCTCTCACTCCTGCAGAACCTTTTCTTCCCAGCAAATCTTCCCTTTCTACTTTGATGTCTTGTATGTGTGCATAAAGCTCGTGTGCTGGTAGCCATGACCAAGTCATATCTAGAAGAAGGTGTTTCATAGGACTCCTTCCCATTCTCCAGGTCTATGAGACCGTTTCCCATGATGATGACACAGATAGGTTGGGACCTGCTGTTTTCAGAAGCACTAGTCTATTGTTAGGTCTCCAGGCTTAATGTTGGATTTGACTGAATGCATTTAGTGTGAGTAACTGAAGTTTGGTTTGGTCTGATCTGCTAGAGCTCTGATCTGTGAGAGCTCAGTTCTAAACAATGTCCTATGATTTTAATGAATGTAGATATTTGAACTAATTGGAATTTTGAAAGTGGAGATTTCAGTCCCAGTATGACAGGGAGACAGTGCAGAGGTTCCTCCATCTTGTATTCTTGCTGAGGCCATTTTAGAATTAACTAGAACTTGCTCTCCTTGATGGAGAAGCCAGTGGAAAATTACCCAACTCTAATTTAGGACCTGAGGCCAAGATGACCCAGCTAACTTACCTTACCTTTGCTTCTATTAAACTGACTGAGTAAACCTCTCCCTGCAGCTGCAGAGTGAGATACCAGGATGTGGTTTTTATCTTTAAAACCTCTTGCTCAGGACTACACTCAGGTCCTGAATATCTAAGTGTATTCTAGCTGGCTGAAATAAAGACTTTCAGTTGGCTCTAGATTCTGATTGAGTGGTCCTCTCTAATGGTCTCCTCGTAGCACCAATGCAAGAAGGAAATGTCCACATGCAACATTCTCGACAGGGAAACTGAAGGATTATCCAAGTGTGGGTATTCTCATGGTAGACATGCTCAGAAATGCAGCAGGTCATTTTCTTAGGTAGCGGGGGAGTTTGAACTTGATTTTCAAAAGTGGGTCCATCACTAAGTCCTAAAATCAACTCTCTTCTAATTTCAGGTCTCTGGCTTAGCCTGGGGTCCAAAGAAATATGAAGCCTGAGGTAAAAACACACAAAGGGTTGACTGGAAAGCATGCTTCTGGGCCAGTCAGCATAAGGTAGGGAAGTGGATGCACTATAAGGAAAGGAGGGGACTGCAGTTCAGGACTTCTCCCTGCAGTGGGATGTAGAACAGAAGGAGAAGCTGTTTGCTGGCTCCTCACCATCTCCTATTTCTTTCTTGTCAAAGTCAAACCCCAGAGGGACTCAATATAATTGCATTTCTAGCTTGTGTCTTCTGGCCATTTGGCATAGATTCTAAAAGCTAGATCCCCTGTCTTGCAGTGAGGTTCTTTCTCTACATCTAGAGGTTGTTGTGGGAGCTACCCATGGTCTATCTGGTGAAGTGTGACCATATGAAACAGATTCCCCAGTTTTGCAGGCCCCCTCCCTTAGGCGAAGCTGAAAAGCCTGAGATGTTCAGAAATCAATCCCGCTAGTAGTAGACAGCCCCTAGCACTGCTAGCACCAGATAGCCCCTAGCAGGAAGTCACAGTGGAGCCATGGGGACTGGACAGACATGAGGAGGCTGAAGAGCCAAGTCCACTGGAATAGCCCATCCATCCTTCAAACCGTTTAAGCAATGTTAAAATAGTGTTTTGAAGAGGTCAGAGTAGAAACTGTGAAAAAACAAAGACTAAGTTAGTGAAACACAAAGAAATAGAGCTGAAAGGGAAGACGTCTGTGGTTAGAAGTATCAGTACTGGGCCTCTCCATATTGTTTTCCATTCCCCCGAGACTCAAATGCTCCCTTCTTAGCTCATGGGTTGGAATATTCATCAAAGCCATCCCCAGAGCCTCTCAGTTGCAGACTACCTTGGTCTATTCCTGGCACTCTATTTCTATTTCGATGTACTGAATATCCAGAGCCATCTCTCTTCATCCTTTCCTCTGTTTGGCATTGCAGCTGTCTTTAGGTTTGTCTGTCTCCCTTGGAGCTTCAGTGATCTCCCCAGATGCTCCCCCCCCCCCCCCCCGTCTACAGCAGCTCTCCAAACGTTAAGTCTCCAGAGCTTGTTCACAGCCTATTCCTATTCATACAAGGACATAGTTTCAATTGGCATCTAAATGCCGATGCCTCTCAGATCAGCATTTCTGCCCAGCCCTGTTACCTAGAATCTAGAATCTGATTTCAAACTACTTCCAAGTAGGATATCCCAGAAGAGTCTCAACTTAAGACGCAGCAGGCTAAGTTCATTCTGCACTTTGCCTCCCAAAGGAGCTTTCTCTCTTCTCTCTTCCCTTGTCCCTTCAGTAAATGATATTGAAGACCATCCTGCTGCCCTCAAAGCTGGAGGATCAGCTTGTGCTTTGTCTCTGCTTCACATACCACTCTGATAAAATACCCAGGAGATGAAATCATGTCTTCCCACCCCCATCTTCCTGATGTAAGCCCTGATGCAGCCCTTCGGTAACTCGCAAATCTATTATCCCTACATTTTTCCCTCTGCTAAAACTCCACATTCAACCACATCTCATTCTGAAACATAACTTTGATCAGTTTATTTCCCAATGTCTTCAGACAGGTCTGCTAAAAGCAGGGCCTAGGATGGGAATTGGGGTGTTTGGGACTCCCAGAGAGAGTCCTCTCATAAGACATTTTCAAGTCAGGAAGTAGTAAAGAGGGCAGGAAGAAAAAAAAAGGGTAAGATACAAACCAATTGGGTGAATACTAAGTGTGGGGCCCAGAAGGAGACTCTGAAGCTAACACTGATGTTGTTTCCTTGTAGGGAAAGTGGTGGATGCTATGTCTTTTGATAACACTATTACAGGCTGTAGTTTGCCCATGGTAATGATAGAGGGAGAATAATAACTTTCCAAGCAAAACAGCTTGCCCCAACAATTCTTCCATGTTAAGCAACTGTTGTAAGCCTTGGGTAGCCAGTGCAAACACCATAAGAAGAAGTGTGTACAGCCTCAGAAAAGGGGCCCTTGGGCATGGCCTCCATGCAGTTTTTACATTGTGCTTAATGGCCTGTTTCACTCTACATCCAATTGGGATAGAATAAAAGACAATTGCATTGTCCTTCTTTGACCCTAGCCCACCCTATGATGTTATTCTCTCCATTACCTGCCTTCTCACTCACCTTGCCTCTCTCCTGGTTTGACTCTCTGTAAGGCCACACCCTCATTTTTTCCCCTTTCACCTTCTGCATGACATGTTTCTTATTCTTGCTTACCAGAAAGACTCCAGATCAGGTTTCTCACTTGGAAGGCCACCGTTGAAATCCTTAGCAGAGTTAACTGCTTTTTTATCAAGTTGCCATTGCACTTGATATATTGCTCCGTTACGTCAATCTCTGGCTTGGAAGACTTGCTAGCCTATTCTTCACTGAATCATCTGAGTGCAAGCACTATGTGACTCCTGATCTTTGAAACTCCAAGACCCAGCAAAAGTCATAGGTCTTTGTAATTATCACCAGTATTGAATTAAAGTACATATATGCACCCTTTACATAAGCACCAGTTGGTTCATCTCAGAAACATGATGCTCACAAGATCTTCCACAACACTGCCTTTGCTGCTTTGATTGCTCTCCAATTTCCTGAAACAAAGTCCTCTGATTACCCCACCCTCCAAATGTTTACCACATCCTTAACCACTCATGTCATCCCCATTTCTTCTATTTATTTCACTCTGATGGAACTCCTACAATGCTATCCCAAACTATGGCTCTTTAGCATGATGTGTGTAGCAGTAAAGAAGATTAGAAGCTCTCAGAAGCAAGCCCCCCCTCCCCAGGTCCTCTGTCCCTTTGACCCCTGTCCTTCATTTTCCTCTGAACTGGGTCAAAGAAACTAGAATCTTCATAAATCTTCATAAAAAGGTCATTTTCTCCTTCACCCTTGCAGGCTATCCCTGAAGAGGTGGTTATTTCATCCAATACACAGAGGCAAGAAAGCTATACAGAAACACAAGAAGAATCTAAACCAAATTTACAGGCCCCACTGAATTTCCCTTTGTCAGAATATTCCCATGAATCAGTTGTTCCTATATCTGATTGGACAAAAGATCAAAACATTATATACTCTCTGGGTCTTTGGTCTTCACTCCCAAAGGGTCCGTCTGGAATCAGGTACATCTCTTACTAGATAAATCTGTTATACTATTTGCCAACTAGTACATACTTTATTATTGAGCATTAGCCAGGATCCTTATGGGCAGAAAACATATTATCACTTCCTACCACTACAGGTTCACAAATATTAAAACTACACATGTCAATTTCTGCAGAAGAAACTTGAGAGTCCACTAGAATATTGGCCATGTGTTCCAGAAAGACAAGACAGAAGGGTTCTGATGAAGGTCTTTAAGAAGGCATCTTCTCTGACAGTGAGACCCGGCGGGTGACATTTATACCTAAAGGGTGATGAAATCCACCTTTAGGCTTGTGTGTGTTTGATCCAGATATCCAAGCATCAGCTGTCTACAGTCACATTCATTTCTGTTTTCACCTCTTATTCCCCAGTTATTCAGGTTTCATTCACCACCACATTCATTCTTTGAAATGTACATCATGCAACACAGCTAAAACAATCATCTCTTTCCCAGCTACTTCCCCAGTCACCTCAGCTACTTCTGTTAGAATTTCATAGAGATGTAATAATACAGTGTAATTTTTTGTGTGCCTTGTTTGGCTTGACACCTATTTTTCAGATAATAATTTATGTTTCTGTGTGTGTATCACCGTGTTCCCTTGTATGAGCCTTCTACAGTTAGTTTGACTATTGACCATTCATGAATATCGAAGGCTTATGTGAACATACGTCTTTGTTCCTTTTCGGATGAGATTGGTAAGACTAGTGTATGTTTGACTTCATAAAATGTTGTGTTTTCTTTAATTTTTCAAAACCTACTCCTAATATGGGTTCTTAAACACTTTAACCTCCCTTCTAGTGCACCACTCACCAGAGGTAGTAGAAAAGAAAGGCTATTCGGATATGGGTGAAGTAGACCTATTTAGAAATGGTTCTTTGGAGCAAATCCCATCTGCATTGTCAGGAAATCAGCAGTTCAGTTCACAGGTCAGCAGCAGCAGCAGCAGCAGCAGCAGCAGCAGCAGCAGCAGCAGCAGCAGCAGCAGCTCAATTCACTCACAAACACTTCATGGATACACCAGCAGTCCAGTTTGATAGAATTGGGTTAGTAAATCTGCTTCAGTGGCATGACCTAGCAGAGCCAGCAAGGCCTCAGCCAAATTGGCACAAGTCAGCAAGAAAGACCAAGACCACCAGGGACACCAAGAGTTCTTCTTTGCCATGCCTCTCTCAATGAAGCAAAGATAAGCATTGCAAAGACAGCTAGACCTACAAGCCTCTCCAAAGTCTTTGAGATCTATCTATACTTCCTCCAAACATCATATGTCCTCTATGGGTCTCACCTTACCATGGGTCTTGCCTCAGCGTGTGAGTCTGTCTCAGCTGACATCACTCTGCCAATCAGCCTGAGTCTGCAGAAGTGGCAAGAAGCCACCAGCATACCAGGAGAAGATTTTCATGCATTTCTGTCTATGAAGTCAGGACAAATCAAGTTCAACTATGCAATGTAAGGTGGACCAATACATGCATGTCATTAGCGAAGAATCATTCATCACGAGTCCTGTCAGGTGCTCGCTTTAGCAAAACATCCTTTCACTTGTGTCTATCTCAGGAAAACACCCCTTCACATGTTTGCCCCAGCAAAACATGATTCAGCACAGCTGCTTTCCAAAGAAACCAGAAGTTTCTACTTTGGATGTCAACTGGTTTTCCAAAGTCACTGCATAATTTTAGAATATCAAAAGCAATGTGTTAATGTTCTAGGTCTGTGTCTGTTCCTTTGGTTTGGGTCATACTAGGAAGTGTAAGCTGACAATGGTCATAGTGCTGAAAGGAAGGGGCTGGGCTGAGTGCTCAGCCCAGATGAGATGTCACCATCAATCCCTGCTCTTCAAGCTCAGGGAACATCACAGAAGAGAAGGCAGATGTTCCTCTTACTCATTAATGTCTACCAAATACCCGGAGCAGTGTCTGGCTTATAATAGGTTCTCGGTAATGCTCATTGAATGAAAAAAAGTTGTTAAGATTTAATTGGCCTTATAAAATCTACTTTTTCTTTACATTATCTCTGACACCTAGACAGGCAGCACGTATCTGAAATCCCACTTCAGCAATTTCTACATTGGGGTTTGTGATTTCATTTATTATTGTGTTGTTGTTGTTGCTATTGTTGTTTTTATCTTATACTGTGGCCCAGACTGGGATGTACACACTTTATAACATGGGCTGGCCTTGGAATCATAACACTCCTTTTACTTTAGCTTCTTGAACTTGGAATGATGGGAGGAACCACCACACCTAATTTCCTGTGACTTCTTTAAGTCAAGATATACATATATACTTCAATAGGGATAGAGTTCATCTAATTGTCTCATAGCTTCTTAGAATTATTCTTCACTATTAACAAAGCACCATGCTAGACACCTGGGGGACATAGAGCTGAGTCAAATAGATGCTGCATTCAAGTCAGGCTTATGTTTTCTATTGAGGTGGTATCATTCTCTCAGGAGAGAGACACAAGGTACTTCACAGAGAGCCACCGCTGATGGCAGTGGTCCTCTTCAATCCCTCCAACTCTGACAGTATATTTCTAAAAACAGAGAGAGTGATGAATGGGGGAGGGGGGCTCAACCATTCATTTCCTCAGCTCTTCATTAATTTCACATATATTGACTTGGTTCTCTGTGCCAGGTGTTTCTAAGCCCTGAGAAGACAGCAGTGAGTAAGCAAGATAGAGTCCTTGCCTGCAGGGAGGTCACAGTTAGCTAGAAGGTGCATATTAAACAAGAAACAATCTATTTTAATGTAGCAAGGTTTTCACAGGAAATACAGGCACATAGTAAGGGCCGCAACTCTAACCAGGGCCCGGAACTGGGGCTAGTTGTGTATAATGCCTCCATGAGAATTCTGAGGACTGTTCAGGTGTGTTGCTGCACCCCAGATACACACAGAGAAGTGAGTTTAGAGTTCTGGGCTTTGGTCTTTGCTTCATTGCTACATTAGTTGCTTAAGCATCATCATGACCAAAACGCCTTATGGAAATCACTTATGAGGAAATTTATTTTGATCCCTGACTTCAGAGGATACAGTACACACTTTATTGGTCTCATGTATTTGAGCAGAACATCATGGTGACAACACATGGCAAAGGTTAGCTGCTCACGTGGTGACAAACTGAAAGCAGAGGGTTCTCCAAGGTTCTTCCTCTAGGGATCTACCTCCTCCAGCTAAGTCTTAGCAGCCAGAGTTCCCAGAACCTCTCAAAACAGCACTAAGAGCAGGGATCAAGCATACAGATCAAGAGCCTGTGGGGGACAGTTCAAGTTCAAACTATGACAATTCAGGTTTAAACCACAACAATTGTTGCCCATGGTTGGCACTGTGCTGTTGACATTATGCTTTGTGTTATGATCATCAGGGGACTTTAGGTTTCAGCTTCCATGTGGGGTAGTAGCAGCCTTTACACTACAGTTTATCCTATTCCTTGGAGATCCACTAGGCATATAAATACTGTTGTCTTCCTAGCACCCTGGTTTTAGAGCTCACCACCCACCTTTAAGAGAGAAGTCAAATCTTTTGTCCTGAGCCTCTTGAGAAGTTGTAGCTTATTTACTAAATCCCCACTTATCAAAGGCTCACAGGTAATACCCTAGGATTCTGTGCTTACCCCCATTTTAATATAATATTGTTTTGCATTGTTGGTATCTTTCAACTCCAAGGCGAGGCTCCCAAATTAATAGAATTTCCTTAGTATTTATTTATTTATTTATTTTTATTTTCAAATATAACAACTGATATTAATTGAATGGCCATCAAAGACCTATACTCTTCTATGTGTTTGCAAAACATTATAGTAAGAAACTGGCAATGTTACCTACTCCAGTAGCGACCTAATATTCTAGAGAGGAGAGAGTACTAAATATTCTCTCTGGTCACAATACAAAGTGCAGGGGACATATTTAAAGGGGAAGCCAGAGAACTAGCAGAGTTAAGACAGGGATGTTTTTGTGCACAACAACCTGTTTCTCAGAACATTCCATCCAAGTAAACAAAGAACACAGATAATAGGAACAGAAAAAGATGAGTTTAGAAGTTAAATGAAGATCCAGAGTCAGTTGTTGTCTTGGCTCTGAATCTTCATTTGGCCTCAAATCTTCAGGGTCACCCTCTCATTGATACTAAACAATAGGTCAGGCTTGCTGTGTGGTCTCTCAAAACCCTCATGCTGGCCCTTCCGGTCAGTGCCAGCTCTGGGTCACCTTGGGCACTAACTTGGGGGAAGGTCCCACAGTCCCCAGGGGACTCTCCACATGATCTTAGGATCATTGGTGAGTGGAATACAACATCTGTTCCAAACCAATTGTGATGGACTGTGACAGCAGGAGCAAGAACACAGGAGCCCTGCCTGACCAGCAGCTTGGGTTCCTTCTGACTGGTACTGGTACACCTTGGTTTTGAACACACCAGACAGCCTTACGGTCCTCAGAGGAGGCACCACTTCCAGGCGCTGTAACACACCCAGGATCTTAGGATTCCAGGATACCAGAAACTTGGTCACACCAGGAGCTCAGGGTCTCAGAGGAAGATTGACTGCCAAGAACTCTGACACACCCACAATCTCTGGTTCACAGGAGCCCTGAATCACAGGATCACAGAGAAAGCTGGACTCTGAGGAGTCCGGAATCAAACGGGATGATAGGAAGGACAGGCTCCACTCAGATATATTGAGGGCAGCAAGGACTTGAGATAATCAGATGGCAGGAGGCAAGTGTAAGAATAGAAGCAACAGAAACCAAGGTTACTTGGCATCATCAGAACCAAACTCTGCCACCATAGCAAGTCCTGGACACACCATCATACAAGAAAAGCAAGACATGGATCTAAAGTCANTTCTCATGATGATGATGGAGGACTTCAGGAAGGAAATACAGGAAAACACAAGTAAACAGGAAAACACAAGTAACCAGCTAGAAGCCCTTAAAAAGGAAACACAAAAATCACTTAAAGAGTTACAGGAAAACACTATCAAACAGGTGAAAGAATTGAACAAAACCATCCAGGATCTAAAAATGGAAGTAGAAACAATACAGAAATCACAAAGGGAGACAACTCTGAAGATACAAATCCTAGGAAAGAAATTAGGAACCATAGATGTGAACATCAGCAACAGAATACAAGAGATGGAAGAGAAAATCTCAGGTGCAGAAGATTCCATAGAAAACATGGACACAACAATAAAAAAAAATGCAAAATGCAAAAAGATCCTAACTCAAAACATCCAGGAAATCCAGGACACAATGAGAAGACCAAACATAAGGAAAATAGGTATAAATGACAATGAAAATTTTCAACTTAAAGGGCCAGAAAATGTCTTCAACAAAATTATAGAAGAAAACTTCCTTAACCTAAAGAGAAAGATGCCCATGAACATACAAGAAGCCTACAGAACTCCAAATAGACTGGACCAGAAAAGAAATTCCTCCCAACATGTAATAATCAGAACAACAAATGCACTAAATAAAGGATAGAATATTAAAAGCAGTTAGTGAAAAAGGTCAAGAAACATATAAATATAGACCTATCAGAATAACAGCAGACTTCTCACCAGAGACTATGAAAACCAGAAGATCCTGGACAGATGTTATCCAGACCCTAAGAGAACACAAATGCCAGGCTACTATACCCAGCAAAACTTGCAATTATTATAGATGGAGAAACCGAAGTATTCCATGAAAAAACCAAATTCACACAATATCTTTCCAGGAATCCAGCCCTTGAAAGGATAATAAAGGGAAAACTCCAACACAAGGAGGGAAAAGATGCCCTAGAAAAAATAAGAAAGTAATCCTTCAACAAACCTAAAAGAAAATAGCCACAAGAACAGAATCCCAACTCTAACAACAAAAATAACAGAAAGTAACAATTACTTTTCCTTAATATCTCTTAACATGAATGGACTCAATTCTCCAATAAAAAGGCATAGACAAACACATTGGCTACATAAACAAGACCCAACATTTTGCTGCATACAGGAAACCTACCTCAGGGATAAAGACAGACACTACTTCAGAGTAAAATGCTGGAAAACGATTTTCCAAGCAAATGGTCTGAAGAAACAAGCTGGAGTAGCNNTTCTAATATAGAATAAAATTGACATCCAACCTAAAGTTATCAAAAAATACAAGGGACACGTAACTCTCATCAAAGGTAAAATCTTCCAGGATAAACTCTCAATTCTGAATATCTATGCTCCAAATGCAAGGACATCCACATTCATTAAAGAAAATTTAGTAAAGCTTAAAGCACACATTGCACCACACACAGTAATAGTGGGAGACTTTAACACCCCACGCTCATCAATGGACAGATCCTTAAAACAGAAACTAAACAAAGACACAGTGAAACTAACAGAAGTTATGAAATAAAGAGATATAACAGATATCTATAGAACATTTTATCCTAAAACAAAAGGATATACCTTCTTCTCAGCACATCATGGTACCTTCTCCAAAATTGACCATAAAATTGGTCACAAAACAGGCCTCAACATATATGAAAATATTGAAATTATCCTATGCATCCTATCAGATCACGACAGACTAAGACTGACCTTCAATAACAACAGAAATAATAGAAAGCCAACGTTAATGTGGAAGCTGAACAACACTCTACTCAATGATAACTTGGTCAAGGAAGGAATAAAGAAAGAAATTAAAGACTATTTACAGCTTAATGAAAATGAAGCCACAACATACCCAAAGTTATGGGAAACAATAAGCAGTTATAACAGGAAAATTCATAGCTCTGAGTACCTCCAAAAATAAACTAGACAGAGATTATACTAGCAGCCTGACAGCACACCTAAAAGCTCCAGAACAAAAGGAAGCAAATTCACCCAAGAGGAGTAGAAGGCAGGAAATAATCAAACTCAGGGCTGAAATCAACCAAGTAGAAACAAAAAGAACTATATAAAGACTCAAACAAACCAGGAGCTGTTCTTTTGAGAAAATCAACAAGATAGATAAACCCTTAGCCAGACTAAGTAGAGGGCACAGGGACAGTATCCTAATTAACAAAATCAGAAATGAAAAGGGAGACATAACAGAACCTGAGGAAATCCAAAGCATCATCAGATCCTACTACAAAAGGCTATACTCAACAAAACTGGAAAACCTGGTCGAAATGGACAATTTTCTAGACAGATACCAGGTATCAGAGTTAAATCTGGATCAGATTAACGACTTAAACAGCCCCATATCCGCTAAAGAAAGAGAAGCATTCATAAATAGTCTCCTAACCTAAAAAAAGAAGCCCAGGACCAGATGGGTTTAGTGCAGAGTTCTATCAGACCTTCAAAGAAGACCTACTTCCAATTCTCAAACTTTTTCACAAAATAGAAACAGAAAATACTCTACCCGATTCATTCTATGAATCCACAGTTACTCTGTTACCTAAGCTACACAAAGA
>NC_034594.1:148786586-148800723 GCF_900095145.1 Mus pahari
ACAGGATGAGAAAGAAATTAGGGAAACAAAACCCTTCACACTAGTCACAAATAATATGAAATACCTGAGTGTGACTCTAACTAAGGAAGTGAAAGATCTGTATGATAAGAACTTCAAGTCTCTGAAGAAAGAAATCGAAGAAGATATCAGAAGATCAAAAGATCTCCCATCCTCATGGATTGGCAGGATTAATATAGTAAAAAAGGTTATCTTGCCAAAAGCAATCTACAGATTCATTGCAATCCTCATCGAAATTCCAACTCAATTCTTCATGCAATTAGAAAGGGCAATTTTCAAATTCATGTGGAACAACAAAAAACCTATGATAGCAAAAACTATTCTCAACAATAAAAGAACCTCTGGTGGAATCACAATGCCGACCTCAAGCTGTACTACAGAGCAATTGTGATTAAAAACTGCATGGTACTGGTACAGCTACAGACAAGTAGATCAGTAGAAAAGAATTCAAGACCCAGAAATGAACCCACATATCTATGGTTACTTGATCTTTAACAAAGGAGCTAAAACCATCCAGTGGATAAAAGAAAGCATTTTCAACAAATGGTGCTGGCACAACTGGCGGTTATCATGTAGAAGAATACAAATTGATCCATTCTTATCTCCTTGTACAAAGCTCAAGTCTAAGTGGATCAAGGAACTCCATATAAAACCAGAGACACTGAAACTTATAGAGGAGAAAGTGGGGAAAAGCCTCAAAGATATGGGCACAGGGGATAGATTCTTGAACAGAATAGCCATGGCTTGTGCTATAAGATCAAGAATCAACAAATGGGACCTCATAAAATTACAAAGCTTCTGTAAGGCAAAAGACACTGTCAATAACACAAAAAGGCGACCAACAGATTGGGAAAGGATCTTTACCAATCCTAAGGCGATATGGGGCTAATATCCAATATGTACAAAGAACTCAAGAAGATAGACTCCAGAAAATCAAATAACCCTATAAAAAATGGGGTACAGAGCCAAACAAAGAATTCTCAACTGACGAATACCAAATGACTGTGAAGCACATGAAAAAAATGTTCAATATCCTTAGTCATCAGGGAAATGTAAATGAAAACAACCCTGAGATTCCATCTCACTCCAGTCATGGCTAAGATTAAAAATTCAGGTGACAGCAGATGCTGGTGAGGATGTGGAGAAAGAGGAACACTCTTCCATTGGTGGTGGGATTGCAAGTTTGTACAACCACTCTGGAAATCAATTTGGAGTGCAGAAAATTGGACATAGTACTACTGAAAGATTCAGCAATACCTGTCCTGGACATATACCCAGAAGATGTTCCAACTTTTAATAAGGACACATGCTCCACTATGTTCATAGCAGCCTTATTTATAATAGCCAGAAGCTGGAAAGAACCCAGATGTCTCTCAACAAAAGAATGGATACAGAAAATGTGGTACATTTACACAATGGAGTACTACTCAGCTATTAAAAACAATGTATTTAGGAAATTCTTAGGCAAATGGATGGATCTGGAGGATATCATCCTGAGTGAGGTAACCCAATCACAAAAGAATACACATGATATGTACTGGCTGATAAGGGGATATTAGCCCAGAAATTTAGAATACCCAAGATGCAATTTGCAAAACACATGAAATTCAAGAAGTAGAAAGACCAAAGTGTGGATTCTTCATTCCTTCTTAGAATGGGGAACAAAATACCCATGGAAGGAGTTACAGAGACAAAATTTGGAGCAGATCCTGAAGGAATGTCCATCCAGAGACTGTCCCACTTGGGGATCCACCCTATAAACCACCACCAAACCCAGATACTAGGCAGATGCCAACAAGAGCCTGCTGACAGGAGCCTGATATAGCTGTCTTCTGAGGGGCTCCGCCAGTGCCTGGCAAATACAGAAGTGGTTGCTCACAGTCATCCATTGCATGGAGCACAAGGTCCCCCATGGAGAAGCCAGTGAAATACCCAAGGAGCTGAAGAGGACTGAAGCCCCATAGAAGGAACGTCAGTATGATCTAACCAGTAACCCCAGAGCTCCTTGTAACTATACCACCAATCAAAGAAAATACATGGTGGAACTTGTGGCTCTAGCAATATATGTAACAGAGGATGGTCTAGTCGGTCATCAATGGGAGGAGAGGCCCTTGGTCCTGTGAAGGCTCTATGCCCCAGTATAGAAAAATGCCAGGAACACGAATGGGAGTGGGTGGTTTGGGGAGTGCGGGGGGCAGGGAGGGGATAAGGGAATTTTTGGAGGGAAACTAGAAAAGGGGATAACATTTCAAATGTAAATGAAGAAAATATCTAAGGTAAAAAAAGAAAAGAGAGAGAAAAACAAAAGAATAAAGAAAAACACCCTCATGCTGTTCATGACATAGATTGAACCTAACTTTAAATCTTTCTCCTCTTCCTACACATGTGGACTTGGTATCCTAGAAGCTTCTTTAAGTCTCCACCCCAATCCCGTCTCTTCTGCTCACTTCCCACATAGCTGGACATTCTGATTTCAAACTTAGAAACCAAACATGCCCGTTGTTATAGCAACAAAGATGCTCTACTGGTTACACAACAATCACTTCACCTGGAAAGCTGATCTCAGGAATGAAAATATCAGAACAAGTTTGTTGATAAGGCTGAGAGGACCCCAGACCACATCTCACTCCCAGGCTCTACCCGTGACAACTCCCAGGAGTACTTATGGGATACAATTTTTGTTCCCATTTATTGGAGATTTGAGGAAGACTACATATAACTTCCAAACTCTGCGGTGTGGTTTTAAACCTATATGGAATCAAAGCACTTGATGGAGGCTGAGGCGTTAGGAAAGGTTCGTGGCAATTAGATGAACCTATTTCTATTGATGGTAGCAAACTACTTCAATATCCGGGGATTCAAAACATTATTCATTCAGTTGCTATGAGTTGACAGTTGAGAGTGTATTAGCTAGGTGGCTCTGGCTCGGGGCTGCTGGTAGCAGGAAGAGTCTAGCTGTCAGGGTTGTATCATCTAAGTGCTGAACCAGAAGTAAGGGCTCTGCTTCCAAGACATCCCTCAAATGGCTGTCTAATTAGTGCACGAGAGATGTCTGTGAAGGGCAGCCTTGAGTCCTCACCCTGTGGACCTCTGCATGTGTTGAATCAACCACAACTCAGTGACTAGCTTTCCTGGATGACCAACCCAAACAAGATCATGGGAGATGTCATTATTTCAGTCGTGTGCTGTTGACACAAGTCAGCCCTATTCACTGTAAGAGAAAAACCACACAGGGGTGTGACTATAAGGAAGGGGCCATTGCTAGAGACCACCTTGGAGTCCACTTACCACCAAAAACAAACAAACAAACAAACAGGAACTAAGAACACAAGGGAGCTTCTTTTTTTTTGGTGGGGGCTGAGGGGACAGGGTAACCTGTGACCACATGCTGGCAAAGACCCGAATGCCTTTATTCTTAGAACAGCCAAGAACCTTCTACCCCACAGCTTTATAATGGTGTTGAACCTATTTTCAGCAGTGAGTGGTTTAAAAGGGCTTTAAGACACTGATCCCCGCAGCCCATGGGGTAGCTGAACAGAAAGTGATTAAAATACGACCAATATTTGTTTTGTGACTATACGCAAGCTATGCATATGCATCCTGCATCCAAATCTATAGCCTTGGATGGAGGGGAAGTTCTCTGCCCAAAGTTTCTAAAAAAGCATTAGACTATAGCCATATGGAAATAACATAAGCACAAAGACACTGATGTGTGCCATGCCCACCCCACATAAACTCTTGGGGATTGTTCAAATCGTTTTATTTTACCTGCTTCTGTTTTCTGGTTCTTTCAGGTGTGTATTTTAACCCTTTATTAGGGCAATAGATTTCTCTACTTGTTTTGTTTTTAGTTTGGTCAGTTTTTATCTTTAATAGTTTGAAGCTATGCTATGTGTTGCTTATACATGTAAAATAATAGAAAGTTCACTGTGAATGAAAAACTTTACCCTGAGAAGAGAAGTTTTGCTGTTAGGGCTGCTCTTCAGTTAGGGTGAGCATTCCTGGGGCGCTATCAGTGTGTTTATGTCCTTACTCTTTTTCAATACATTGTCTGTACATTGAATGTATGTATTTTTAAATTATCTTCTGTAGATGGTGTACTGCTAGACTTCCATTTTTGTTTTCTTATAAAGTACAGGCCGATAATAAACACTTAGCTCAGTGCCTTGTTTCTCTATAAGTACGTCTATATAATCCACTTAGATGCAGTCTGCCCTGTTGCTTTCTCTTTGTCCTCCTGTCTGTTTGCTCTTCCTTATTCTGTTGTGGACTGTTTTGATTTATTAACCATATTTTATCATACCTTTCATTTCTATTGCTTAAATGCTTACCCTAGAAATTACACTATACCTACTTAACTCACCTAATATTAATCTAGACCACATCCTCAGAGACAATGTCTATGTTTAAGGATGTTTTCATTTTCCTTGTCTTCCTTTTGACCTGTATGTTATCTATATTTGATGTTCTATCCTTAAATTATCTTTTTGCTCTTGCCCCCTAATCTTACTATGTTATTACTGCTGTAGAGTCACAAAGAGTTTAGAGGTCTGAACTCACATACCTGCTCAGAAACTTTTCATTTTTCCTTCTGTTGTTGTTTTTTTGTTTTGTTTTGTTTTTTGTTTTTTTTTGTTTTTTTGCTTTGTTTACCATCCACACAGTCTTGTCTTTCTGCAGACCTCTGAGTTGAGGGTACATGTGAGTTTGGTTGGATACAGTTTGTCAGTTTGTCTTTATGCTGGGCAGTTAGTGAACCCTGCCTAGCCTTGGCTTCTGCCTTAACCTGCACAGCCTGGGAGCCAGCTCCCAGGTTTGCTGCACTAAAAACCTCAGTTCACACGAGTACAGTTCCTGTCCTCCTATTCTCTGCTTACCTCTTGATTTTAGGACTTTATCCAAAAATTAATTAGCTTGGGAGTTCTTGTCTGTCTTTGAAACTCTTCAAATTAACGAGCAGTTTAATATGTGATGTTTGTTATAAAAACATACAGTTGTTTTGCCAGGAGAATTTAATCCAACTATTTCACAGTTACCGCATCTGAAACCACAACAAATGCTGTTTTCTTTCAAAATGTAAGAGGCTGGAAAGGCTACCTACATTTTACTTAGTAGAAACAAAATAATTAAAGAATAATATGCCAAGCGTTTATATATGCTGGGTAGGGAGTAGCCCAAGTATTTCACATAGATTATTTAATTAGCATAGTTTACAATAGTTTCTACTATGTTTTATACCCAACAAGTTTGGGCTATTACAGCTACTTTTGTATTCACTTCTCATTTGAAGGGTTTTACGATTGTTTTTGTGCCCTTTAGAACAGAAAGTTACAGACCCTAGTAGGTAGGCTTCTGAGAGTTTTCTAGACTTTTCCCCTAGAGTTGGGTCAGTGAAGCACAGGATTGTGTTATAACACATGATTAATGCATGGCCTTCTTAAATAAGTATCATCTTTACAGGGTCTTAGCCTCTAAGCCTAAGGCATGATTTGAGGGGACATAAGGTGTGATGTTCTCAAATCACACCATTTGTCGGTGGCCCACGCAGAGAATCTTGACCTCTTTTTTCCCCCAATATTTATTAGGTATTTACTTCATTACATTTTAAATATTATCCACAAAGTCCCCTATACCCTCCCCCCCCCAGCTCCCCTACCCACAAACTCCCCCTTCTTGGCCCTGGTGTTCCCCTGTGCTGGGTCATATAAAGTTTGCAAGACCAAGGAGCCTCTCTTCTCAATGATGGCTGACTAGACCATCTTCTGCTACACATGCAGCTAGAGACACGAGCTCTGGGGGTGTTGGTTAGTTCATATTGTTGTTCCACCTATAGGGTTGCAGACACCTTCAGCTCCTTGGGTACTTTCTCTAGCTCCTCCATTGAGGGCCCTGTGTTCCATCCAATAGCTGACTGTGAGCATCCACTTCTGTGTTTGCCAAGCACTGGCATAGCCTCATAAGAGACAGCTATATCAGGGTCCTTTCAGTAAAATCTTGCTGGTGTTTGCAATAGTGTCTTCGTTTGGTGGCTGATTATGGGATGGACCCCTGGGTGGGGCAGTTTTTGGATGGTCCATCCTTTTGTCTCACCTCCAAACTTTGTCTCTGTAACCTTTCCAAGGGAGTTTTGTTCCCACTTCTAAGAAGGGGCAAGGTGTCCACATTTTGAGTTTCATGTGTTTTACAAATTGTATCTTGGGTATTCTAGGTTTCAGGGCTAATATCCACTTATCAGTGAGTGCATATTATGTGAGTTTTTTTGTGATTGGGTTACCTCACTCAGGATGATACCCTCCAGATCCATCCACTTGCCGAGGAATTTCATAAATTCATTGTTTTTAATAGCTGAGTAGTATTCCATTGTATAAATGTACCACATATTCTTCTGTTGAGGGACATCTGGGTTCTTTCCAGCTTCTGGCTATTATAAATAAGGCTGCTATGCACATAGTGGAGCATGTGTTCTTATTACCTGTTGGAACATCTTCTGGATATATGCCCAGGAGAGATATTGCTGGATCCTCCGGTAGTACTATGTCCAATTTTCTGAGGAACCACCAGACTGATTTCCAGAGTGGTTTTACAAGCTTGCAGTCCCACCAACAATGGAGGAGTGTTCCTCTTTCTCCACATCCTCTCCAGTATCTGCTGTCACCTGAATTTTTGATCTTAGCCATTCTGACTGGTGTGAGGTGGAATCTCAAGATTGTTTTGATTTGCATTTCTCTGATGACTAAGGATGTTGAACATTTTTTGAGGTGTTTCTCAGCCATTCGATATTCCTCAGTTGAGAATTCTTTGTTTAGTTCTGTGCCCCATTTTTTAATGGGGTTATTTGGTTTTCTGGAGTTTGTCTTCTTGAGTTCTTTATATATAATGGATATTAGTCCCCTATCTGATTTAGGATTGATAAAGATCCTTTCAAGCCTTTACAGTTCTATTCAGGAATGTTTCCCCTGTGCCCATATCTTCGAGGCTTTTCCCCACTTTCTCCTCTATAAGTTTCAGTGTCTCTGGTTTTATGTGGAGTTCCTTGATACACTTACAAAATCCAACACCAATTCATGATAAAAATCTTGGAAAGATCAGGAATTCAAGGCTCATACCTAAACATAATAAAAGCAATCTACAGAAAACCAGTAGCCAACATCAAAGTAAATGGAGAAAAACTCGAAGCAATCGCACTAAAATCTGGGACTAGACAAAGCTGCCCACTCTCTCCCTACCTATTCAATATAGTACTTGAAGTCCTAGCCAGAGCAATTAGACAACAAAAGGAGAAGGGGATACAAATTGGAAAGGAAGAAGTCAAAATATCATTATTTACAGATGATATGATAGTATATATAAGTGACCCTAAATATTCCACCAGAGAACTCCTAAACCTGATAAACAGCTTCAGTGCAATAGCTGGATAAGCTGGATATAAAATTAACTCAAACAAATCAGTGGCCTTTCTCTACACAAAAGATAAACAGGATGAGAAAGAAATTAGGGAAACAACACCCTTCACAATAGTCACAAATAATATAAAATACCTTGGTATGACTCTAACTAAGAAAGTGAAAGATCTGTATGATAAGAACTTCAAGTCTCTGAAGAAAGAAATCAAAGAAGATCTCAGAAGATAGAAAGANCTTCCATGCTCATGGATTGGCAGGATCAACATTGTGAAAATGGCTATCTTGCCAAAAGCAATCTACAGATTCAATGCAATCCCCATCAAAATTCTGACTCAATTCTTCAACGAGTTAGAAACAGCAATTTGCAAATTCATCTGGAATAACAAAAAACCTAGGATAGCAAAAACTCTTCTCAATGATAAAAGAATCTCTGGGAGAATCACTATGCCTGACCTAAAACTGTATTACAGAGTAATTGTGATAAAAACTGCACGGTACTGGTATAGCAACAGACAGGTAGACCAATGGAATAGAATTGAAGATCCAGAAATGAACCCACACACCTATGGTCACTTGATCTTTGACAAGGGAGCTAAGATCATCTAGTGGAAAAAAGACAGCATTTTCAACAAATGCTGGCACAACTGGCTGTTATCATGTAGAAGAATGAGAATTGATCCATTTTTATCTGCTTGTACTAAGGAATCTTGGCCTCTTGAAAGACTTCTCCTGAAGCCTTCGTTTTCTCCCTATCTCTCTGTTCAAACTGAGTAAGATCATTTTTGGATCAGGGTTTGGAATCCTTTCCTCATTTCCATTTTTCTCAATAAGTCCCATGGGGGAAAAACATTTTAAAATTTAATTTGAACAGGTGCAGTAAAAAACATTTTAAAACTGTACCCTGGACTTTGATTCTATTTGTTTGAGCTAGATCTTAGTGTCATTTTAACATTTATTGCACTGTAAATAACTTAAGTTCTGGTGCCAAGAACCAATTATCTACAGTGAGAAAAAAAAAAACAAAAGAAAAAAATGATTTTATGCAGAATGAATCATGCGGGCACTTCAGAGGCTCAGCAGGCAAATTGGCTTAGATAAGACCAAATACTGTAGTTGCTTGATTAGGGATGAAATTGCCAACCTGAGGTAGCTGCTCTTAGGGACTGAGGAAGACACAAATCAAATAATATTCATGTGGAATTCCCCAAGTTTCACTATGATGCAAGGATTCTGTTCTTTTCCACCCTGTCTGAGAGTAGAGATTAAAAATTGTATTTGCAAGCAACAACAGATTTATTTCGTGAATAGACAACCTCAGTGGTACCATATGCTGGGTGCTTTTCCCAAGACCTTGGTTTTTTGGATGTGTATATTTTGAAAAGTGTATTATTTAAGTTTCTAGGTGTTAAATACACATATAATATATTTAATGTATATATAATGTATTTTATGTAAGTTTCAAGGTGTTTTTTTTTTTTCTCAAGTTCACTCGAATCATGAACTTATTTGGATGTTGGTGAAAACTACGACCCATTATTTCTGTTGAGGTACCCATTATGATTCTACTCAACCACAGCCAAGGATGTTTTCAACCAGTTTTGTTAAATGACTGTAACAATGGTTCACTCACACATATGCTGCTCAAGCTACAGGCCAGTCTGTTCCCCAGTATAGTAGAACCTGGTAGATCTGTTACTGTAATAATCTCCGACTTTCTCATTCTCGGGTCATCTTGATGGACATTATACCCTCTGTAACTGAAGTTATCACCAGTCCCATTACTCCACAAGTTTAGAGAATGGGGCAGGCTAAAAGCCTTTGATGTTGTCATTGTGAATGTATGTATTTGTGTGTGCTCCTTTGAGACAAATTTTCTCACTGGCCTGGAACTGGTCAAGTAGGCTGGACCAGCAGGCTAACAAGCCCAGGGGATCTACTTCTTTAGTGATGGGGTTGGAAGTCCATGCCACCATTTCTAGGTTCACAGGATCAAACCCATGTCTTCATGCTCAAAGAAGTATAATGATAGCATCAAGAAAAACCTGTATCCCTCATCACATGACCATACATGCGCCCGCACATCTATCTACACAAAGTGCACCTGAACACACAGGAGCACACACAAATACACACTACCTCTCTCTCCAACCCCTCCTCCACTCTTACTAAGCTAAAACATGTCCTCATTCATTAAGCAAATTCCCAGCTCTTTGCTCCATGTGGCTGTGGCAGGTGCCTCAGAACAGTTATGAATGAGTGAAAAGCTGATATCCAGTTGCTAAGTGGGACTTCAACATGGTCTGAAGCAGAAGAGTTAATTCTAAGCTCACCAATAAAAGGACTAAAAAGCAAGGCAGACCTTTGAACATCTCTAACTATCTGTAGCTCTCACTGAGTAATAGGGAAATAGCTAATGACCTAAGATTTCCTTATGGAGGTGAGGTTTCCTTATGGCCTTGAACCTTAAGCAATATTTAATTAAGCTGATTTTTTTCGGATCATGAGAAGAAAGGCTTAAATCAGGTACACGTTCTTTGAAGATGAACAGATCTGATGTTAATCTCCACCCCATTCTCTACAAGCTAAGAAACATTGTGCTCAGTGCTAATCTCCACCCTGTTCTTTACAAGCTAGGAAACGTTGTGCCCAGTGCCTAACCCTTGTGCCTCGGTTTCCTCATTTTGTATAGACCTACTTCTAAGGTTCCTGTGAAGGTGTGACATGATGCATAGAAAGCACATAGAGGAGCAGTCCACGAGGGGCTCCAATAGGGGATGATTACAATCTTTTGGCTACACTCTAGATGAGGTTAACAGATGAGCTTGGGCCGGTGAAATCAGGCTTGAATGCAGCGATTCTTGGAACTCTGTCAGCAGTGGCAGGGACAGAGCCTCATCTTCAAGCTGTTACCCACAGCAGGCCAAGGAGTTCCTTTAATCCTTTAGAGACCTCAAATCAGATAAATGGATCCTTGGCTTTGAGCCAGAAAGAGTTTCAGGACAACTCTGCATGAAGCAGAGTTGGAGTTTATTACAATAGGAAGGCACCGAGGGAAAGAACTCAGCATACTGAGAATGTGGACCAGGGCTCCTTGGATATGTTGCTGTTAAATGTCTTGGCATGTCTACCATTTTGGTTGCTCTTAAGATGCATCTCAAAGGGCTGCTAAGAAATCTTTTCTGCTTCTTGGTAAGTGAAATTATGGAGTCACTTCTGAGGTTCTTTGATATGAAATAAAACTAGGAGTTAGTTACAAGAGGTTAGAGCTTTTTCTTTCTTCCTTTCTTTCTCTAAGTGGAGAAGGGGTTCTGATGATGTTTCTCGAAAAGTGCGGGTTTATAGCTGAGAAAGAAAAAGCCTTGAGCAGATACCATGTGTGCTGGATTACTGCTTCTCTGATGGGAAGACAAATCGGCCAGACTCTATAGTGAGGGCCCCTGCCCCTGTGTCCTCATGATTTCCCCGTCTTTCTATCCTCTCTTTTAATGTCCAAGTTTATGTCATGTGTACTGAAGAAAGACTAACCTTTGGATAACTGTTTCCAGTTTCCACATCCATGCAATAGATAAGGGGTCAGGAAAACTCTTCATTATTGGGCAGGAGTATTTCTGTGTCACTTTCCCATTGGCTTTCACTATGCTTAATGAAGCATCAAAGAATGGAATTTCTTAACTTTCCCTAACATCAGGGTGGGGTTGATACCAAGTGAATCAAACCCAAAGGAATGATTAATCTCATCCTCAATTAATATCTTCTGAGCACCCTGTGGTTTGATTTACACATAAAAAGCAAATTGGAGTCATCATTAAAATAACTCTAATCAAAGACTAAAAGACTATTTTTTTAAAGCTCAATTAGGATAACACTTTGGTGCCTGTGATTAATCTAGTGTTGCAAGATAAGATGAAGGTGACTTAACATATCTCCCTTAATTTAATCCATTTCTTTATAATGCTGTTTTGGTTACTTTGAAAACTCTGGCCTGATCTTGGGCGAACATTAATGATTCATTAATGCGTGTTTACCTAACTCAACACACAGAGGCTGATGTTCATGAGAGGCAAGAGCAATTAGCAACTTTACAGCTTAGGGTCTTGTTTATGCAGGTTATATCAAAGTAAATCATTTTGTCAGTGTCTACGAAAGGTAAATGGCAATGCATTTGGAGTGTTTCCAATTTCATCTTTAGTGTGAAAATACAGTATTAATTAATCCTCCAAATACACTGGCTTGCAGACTACAGTACCGACAATAGATAGGCCTTCATTCATTCTGTGTGTGTGTGTGTGTGTGTGTGTGTGTGTGTGTGTGTGTGTGTGTTGTGTAGTGTATGGTACACTACATGTGATGCACTCGTGTGTGGTACATACATGTGAGTGTGAGTCTGTGTGAGTCTGTGTGTGTGTTATATGTGGTGTGCGGTACATGCATGAGAGTGTGTTTGTATGTATGTGCACTTAGGTGTGAACATACTGAAGCCAAAGCAGGATACCTGGCATCTTGATCCGTGGCTCTCTGGCTTACTGTCTTGAGGCAGGGATTCTCACTGAACCAGAAGGTCATAGCTTGGGGCAGATGGATTAGCAAGTGAGCTCTCAACATTTGGATGCATCCACCTCACATATCCGTGCCTCTCTCAAACTCAGAACCTCACAATTGCAGAGCAAGCTCTCTTACCCACTAAGTTACCTCCCTGGCCCATTTTTAAAGGACAAATATAGGACAAACACATATCAAAAATGAAAGAATAATTCTTCCTAATGGAATTAAGGGAAGAGATTTCCATTTCCTCTTTTATAAAGCATTTATTTTTAGAAAACCTATATATACTTTTTCTTTAAGTATGCATGTGTCTCTGTGTGTCTATCATCTTTTAAAGTCTGGACAGAGTTTTGTGAGCTTTCTGACACGCGTGTCTTTCTCAAAGACCTGAGCTACCCTAAAACTGTAACTGTCAAGGGAGCTAGCACTGCTCCCTGCCAGATTCCTGACAGTACAGACCTAACTTCAGTGAACTCCTTGCTTTGGTTTGCAAAATGATCGATCATATAGCATAACGATATGAGAAATTAGATACTTTTTCTCTAGATAAAGCCCGTATGCTCTCATGGATGATCATGCCACACTCCAGGAAATAGGATGATCTACATGTGAAATGTCATGTCATCTGCTTTCAGGTCTAGTTTCTCTTTCTCTTGGAAATGTGACTCTAGGGGTTGTATCTACTTGAGTATACAACCAGCTGATTTCTTTCTATTTTTGTGGACTGTGAAACTCTTAGTGGGTTGTCTATTGTAAGCATTACATTGTATGGTATTTAATGTGTGTTCATTGTACAGGCATATGCAGGTACACTTGTGTTCGTATGTGTGTTGAGGTCAGAGGACAACCTCAGGTGGCACCCCTCGGAAGCCATCCATCTTGATTTCTTTCTTTCTTTTTTTTTTTTTTAAATTAGATATTTTCTTCATTTACATTTCAAATGCTATACCCTTTCCAATTTTCCTCTCTGAAACTCTCCTATACCCTCCCACCACTCTGCTTCCCAACCCACCTGCTCCCACTTCCTGACCCTGGCATTCCCCTGTACTGGGGCATATATTCTTCACAAGACCAAGGGCCTCTCCTCCCATTGATGACTAGGCCATCCTCTGCTACATATGCAACTAGAGACACAAGCTCTGGGGGGTACTGGTTAGTTCATATTGTTGTTCCTCCTATAGGGTTGCAGGCCCCTTCAGCTCCTTGGGTACAGTACTGGCTAGTTTTATGTGTCAACTTGACAGAGGCTGGAGTTATCACCAAGAAAGGAGTTTCAGCTGGGAAAGTGCCTCCATGAGATCCAGCTCTGAGAAATCTTGAAAGCAAGCCAGTAAAGAACATCTGTCCATGGCTTCTGCATCAGCTCCTGCTTCCTGCCCTGCTTGAGTTCCAGTCCTGACTTCCTTGGTGATGAACAGTAATGTGGAAGTGTAAGCCAAATAAACCCTTTCTTCCCCAATTTGTTTCTTGGTCATGATGTTTGTGCAGGAATAGAAACCCTGACTAAGACAGGTACTTTGTCTAGCTCCTTCATTGTTAGCCCTGTGTTCCATCCAATAGATGACTGTGAGCATCCACTTCTGTATTTGTCAGGCACTGGCAGAGCCTCACAAGAGATAACTATATCAGGGTCCTGTCAGCAAAATCTTGCTGACGTGTGCAATAGTGCCTGGGTTTGGTGGTTGTTTATAGGATGGATCCCCAGGTGTGGCAGCCTCTGGATGGTCCTTCCTCCTGTCTCAGCTCCAAACGTTGACTCTGTAACTCCTTCCATGGGTATTTTATTCCCCATTTTAAGAAGGAACAAAGTATCCACACTTTGGTCTTTCTTCTTGAGTTTCATGTGTTTTACAAATTGTATCTTGGGTATTCTAGGTATCAGGACTAATATCCACTTATCAGTGAGTGCATATCATGTGTGTTCTTTTGTGATTGAGTTACCTAACTCAGGATGATATCCTCCAGATCCATCCATTTGCCTAAGAGTTTCATAAATTCGTTGTTTTTAATAGCTGAGTAGTATTCCATTGTGTAAATGTACCACATTTTCTGTATCCATTCTTTTGTTGAGAGACATCTGGGTTCTTTCAAGCTTCTGGCTATTATAAATAAGGCTGCTATGAACATAGTGGAGCATGTGTCCTTATTACAAGTTGGAATATATTCTGGGTATA
>NC_034594.1:148800734-148828222 GCF_900095145.1 Mus pahari
ACTTGGTAATGATGGATGATCATTTTGATGTGTTCTTGGATTCGGTTAGTGAGGATTTTATGAATTTTTTGCATTATTATTCATAAGGGAAATAGGTCCGAAGTTCTCTTTCTTTGTTGGGTCTTTGTGTGGTTTAGGTATCAGAGTAATTGTGGCTTCATAGAATGAATTGGGTAGAGTACTTTCTGTTTCTAGTTTGTGAAATAATTTGAGAATTGGAAGTAGGTCTTCTTTGAAGGTCTGATAGAACTCTGCACTAAACCCATCTGGTCCTGGGCTTCTTTAGGTTGGGAGACTATTTATGACTGCTTATATTTCTTTAGGGGATATGGGGCTGCTTAGATCATTAATCTGATCCAGATTTAACTTTGGTACCTGGTATCTTTCTAGAAAATTGTCCATTTCATCCAGGTTTTCCAGTTTTGTTGAGTATAGCCTTTTGTAGTAGGATTTGATGATGTTTTGGATTTTCAAGTTCTGTTGTTATGTCTCCCTTTTCATTTCTGATTTTATTAGTTAGGATACTGTCCCTGTGGCCTCAAGTTAGTCTGGCTAAGGGTTTATCTATCTTGTTGATTTTCTCAAAGAACCAGCTCCTGGTTTGTTTGATTCTTTGTATAGTTCTTTTTGTTTCTACTTGGTTGATTTCAGCCCTGAGTTTGATTATTTCCTGCTTTCTACTCCTCTTGGGTGAATTTGCTTTCTTTTGTNCTAGAGCTTTTAGGTGTGCTGTCAGGCTGCTAGTATATGCTCTCTCTAGTTTCTTTTTGGAGGCACTCAGAGCTATGAGTTTTCCTCTTGGGACTGTTTTCATTGTATCCTATAAGTTTGGGTATGCTGTGGCTTCATTTTCATTAAACTCTAAAAAGTCTTTAATTTCTTTCTTTATTTCTTCCTTGACCAAGGTATCATAGAGTAGAGTGTTGTTCTATTTCCAAATGAATGTTGGCTTTCTATTATTTATGTTGTTATTGAAGAACTGCCTTAGTCCGTGGTGATCTGAAAGGATCAATGGGATAATTTCAATATTTTTGTATCTGTTGAGGCCTGTTTTGTGACTGATTATATGGTTAATTTTGGAGTAGGTACCTGAGGTGCTGAGAAGAAGTTATATCCTTTCGCTTTAGGATAAAATGTTCTGTAGATATCTGTTAAATCCATTTGTTTCATAACTTCTGTTAGTTTCAGTGTGTCTCTGTTTAGTTTCTGTTTCCAGGATCTGTCCATTGATGAGAGTGGAGTGTTGGTGTCTCCCACTCTTATTGTGTGCAGTGCAATGTATGCTTTGAGTTTTACTATAGTTTCTTTAATGAATGTGGATGCCCTTACATTTGGAGCATAGATATTCAGAATTGAGAGTTCATCTTGGAAAATTTTACCTTTGATAGGTATAAAGTGCCCCTCATTGTCTTTTTTTTTTCATAACTTTGTGTTGGAAGTTGATTTTATTCAATATTAGAATGGCTACTCCAGCTTGTTTCTTCAGACCATTTGCTTGGAAAATTGTTTTCTAGCCTTTTAATCTGAGGTAGTGTCTGTCTTTGTCTGTGAGGTGGGTTTCCTGTATGAAGCAAAATGTTGGGTCCTGTTTATGTAGTCAGTTTGTTAGTCTATGTCTTTTTATTGGAGAATTGAGTCCATTGATGTTAAGAGATATTAAGGAAAAGTAATTGCTGTTTCCTGTTATTTTTGTTGTTAGAGTTGGGATTCTGTTTTTCTGGCTATCTTCTTCTAGGTTTATTGAAGCAATACTTTCTCCTCTTCTAGGGCATAATTTCCATCCTTGTGTTGGTGTTTTCCCTATATTATCCTTTGAAATATAGATCCGTGGAAAGATATTGTATGAATTTGGTTTTGTCATGGAATACTTTGGTTTCTCCATCTATGGTAACTGAGAATTTTGCTGGGTATAGTAGCCTGGGCTGGTATTTTTGTTCTCTTAGCGTCTGTATCACATCTGTCCAGGATCTTCTGGCTTTCATTGTCTCTGGTGAGAAGTCTGGTGTAATTCTAATAAGTCTGTTTTTATATATTACTTGACCTTTTTCCCTGAGTGCTTTTAATATTCTGTCTTTATTTAGTGCATTTGTTGTTCTGATTATTATGTGTTGGGAGCAATTTCTTTTCTGGTCCAGTCTATTTGGAGTTCTGTAGGCTTCTTGTATGTTCAAGGGCATCTCTCTCTTTAGGTTAGGGAAGTTTTCTTCTATAATTTTGTTGAAGACTGTCCCTTTAAGTTGAAAATCTTCATTCTCATCTATACCTACTATCCTTAGGTTTGGTCTTCTCATTATGTCCTGGATTTCCTGGATGTTTTGAGTTAGGATCTTTTTACATTTTGCATTTTCTTTGATTGTTGTTTCCATGTTTTCTATGGAATCTTCTGCACCTGAGATTATCTCTTCCATCTCTTGTATTCTCTTGCTGATGCTCTTATCTATTGTTCTTGATTTCTTTCCTTTGTGTTCTATCTCCAGATTTATTTGTCTCCCTTTGAGTTTTCTTTATTGTTTTTACTTCCATTTTTATATCATGGATGGTTTTGTTCAATTCCATCACCTATTTGATTGTGTTTTCCTGTAATTCTTTAAGGAATTTTTGTGTTTCCTCTTTAAAGACTTCTACCTGTTTAGCAATGTTCTCCGGTATTTCTTTAAATGACTTATTAATGCCCTTCTTAAAATCCTCTACCATCTTCATGAGATATGATTTTAAATCTGAATCTTCCTTTTCAGATGTGTTGGGGTATCCAGGACTCACTGTGGTGGGAGTACTGGGCTCTGATGATGCCGAATGATCTTGATTTCTGTCAGTAAGGTTCTTATGTTTGCCTTTTACCATCTGGTAATCTCTGGTGTTAGATGTTCTAGCTGTCTCTGGCTGGAGCTTGTTCCTCCTGTGATTCTGTAAGCCTCTCTCAGCACTCCTGGGAGTCCAACTCTCCCCTGAGTCCCATGGTCAGAGCACTCTCTGCAGGCAAGCTCTCCTCTTGCTGGGAAGCTGCATAGAGGTCTGGAGCTCAGCTCTGCCTCCTGGCTGAAGATGAAGCCCGAAGAGACCCTGTCCAAGAAACTCTGTTGCTTCTGTGGCCCATGCACTCTCCTGTTTGGACTGGTCTCAGAGAGACCCAGGATACAAGATCCCATCTTGATATCTAAGACAGGTTTGTGCTCACTAGCCTAGAGATCACCATGTGAGCTAGACTGACTGGCTAGAGAGCCCCAGAGATGTACCTGTGCCTGCTTCCTTTCCAGTGTGATGATAAGTATATGCCATGACACCTGGCTTCTATACATAATTTCCAGTTGAACCTAAGTCCTCATACTTTCATGGCAAGTTCTTTAGGAACTGAGCTATTTCCTCAGCCCCACGTGCTGGTAAAAGGGACTAATTAATAAGTGTTTTTGTTTTTTACCATCTTTGTGGAAAAATTTTTGGATTGAAAGATTTGGTTTTGAATTTTGTTTCTATTTTCAGATGCATTTTCTATGAGTTACTTTTCTATCAGTGTAAGATGCCTGATGGAAAGAGCTCATAGCAGGAAAGATTTACTTTAGCCTGCAGTTTCAGGAAATTCTGGCTATCATGGTGCATCAAGATACCAAGGACAAGGCAGGAGGCAGGAGTGGCTATAACTCTCAATGGCCACCCACAATGACCTATTTCTGTCCGTTAAGCTATGCTTCTTACAGATATCACAGCCTTCCAAAAGCTCATTAACCTGCATTCAAAAGGTGAACCTTCACATCCAAACCATAATAGATGTCTATTCGTACCAACTTCATATTAAGCAATGAAGAACAAAGCATCCTCTTCTTGGAGTGGTTTGAGCAAAAGTGAGCCAAGCTTTGAATTCTTCACTTCTCTCCATGTGTCTTCCACCTGTTTGACATCCGTGTGGTTACTGGTCTGCGTGTAATCCGGCTGGGGTGGGTGAGTGTGTCGGGGGTGGGTGTGTGTATGTGTGTTTCTCTTTCTCTAACAAAGGTCTTTGATCTTTATTCATTGAACAGCACAGGGTATGGGAGAGGACACCTTTTATATAGAGATCTCTAACAGTCACACAAGCACACAAAGGAAGAAGTGACTTTACTGACTCCCAATTGACCCAGAACAGCACTTAAAACTGCCAACAGATTTTGCCAACCTGTGTCCACATGTTGATTCCAACATTTAAGAGATGTTTGGCCAAGAAGTGGGAGTGGGTGGGCAGGGGAGCAGGGTGGGGGGAGGGTATAGGGGACATTCAGGATAGCATTTGAAATGTAAATGAAGACAATATCTAATAAAATAAAAAATAAATAAATAAAAGAGATGTTTGTTTTGTTTAAGGCTGCTTTTATCTATAGGTTGCTTTCTGCAAATGGTTAGAACAGCACACACATACACATACATACATTATTCTGGGTCAGGGTCTTGGAAGACTCCATGATATCATAGCTATGCATTAGCTTAGGTTGTTAAAGCTGATTACAGAGGAAGTGCAAGACATGTAAGGTATGCTACATTGTTCTCTTTAAGGCAGGCTAAATTTTAACAGTCCAAGTACACAGTAGGGCAGCAGGTTAAGAACATAGTCTTAAATGATCTCAGAGCTGTTATTAACTTTGTTGTAAAGTCAGAGATTGGAAAGGTTCGGTCTCTTTGAAGGCAAGAAATGCCATCAAATTTAAAAGTATATCTGAAATCTCTAGGGAGAAAAGAAGCAAATATACCCAAGAGGAGTAGATGGAAGGAAATAATCAAAGTCAAGGCTGAAATCAATCCACTAGAAACAAAGGAAACAATATAAAGAATCAGCAAAACTAAGACCTGGTTCTTTGAGAAAATCAAGAAAGACAAACCCTTATAGAATCTAACTGAAAGACAGAGAGAGTGCATTCAAATAAACAAAATCAGACATGAGAAGGCAGACATAACAACAGACAATGAGGAAATTCAAAGAATCATTAGATCTTACTTCAAGAGCCTGTACTCCACAAACTTAGAAAATCTACCCTGTCAGGAGCCATCATGGGACAAGCTAATAACTAGCAGGTGATCTTCCTGAAATGAGTTTGCTTTAGATTAATATCAACATTGAAGCTTCGATAGGCAGGGCCCAGGAGAAAATTATTTTAGGAAAGATTCCTAAATATGCTTTTCCTGTTATTATTAAACATATATAACAATCACTAGGTATTATCCCACCCCCTTTGAGCAAATCTCTGCAGATCTACTAAGAGATCTTGTAAGAGATCTACCAAGAAATCTTGTAGTGATGCTATATAGACAAATGGATGACTTCTTAATTATTACTGATGATTCTACATGAAATCCTAAAATTGTATCAGTATTTATTAAGCTTTTTTATAATGGGATTGCTAGTATGACTCTTCTGATAGTCAAAATTGCAATGAGAACTCTGTCAGTCTCCCATGTGACACCAGTTAATTGCTTCTAGATAGTAACCAGAATTTCTACTACTCCAAGCACACAAGAGGTTGTAAAACCTTTAACCAAAGGTCATAAAAAAGGAACTAATGATTTATTACAGGTGTTAGGACAGAAGATGAAATATTGACTGGGTTTATCTATATAAAACTTCACTAATAACTTAGTTATGGTTGTTAACTTTAAGTGAACCTGTGGAGCTGTGACAGGTGATGAATGTTTAGCCAGATAATTAGTCCTAAGGGATATGCATGTAAACACTCACCATTGTAAACTTATTCAATTTATGACTTGATTTTGTTTGAACTTGTGATGAATTTTTACCACATGATCACGTATTCTGAAAGATATATAAGTACTGAGGACAAAGAGAATAGTGCAAGAAAAATTTTCCCTTGCCCCACTTAGGAACTTTCTGTTTTCCCCCCTTATCTTAGAGAACTTTTATGGGCAATATTTTTACAACATAGAAATAAATATTATAATCACTTTCCCAGTGTCCCTTTTTTTTTCCTGAGACTTCCAACTAGCAGGCTGAAAGTTAGACCCTGCAGTTCCTGCAGAAATATAACTAAAGCCACATTACTTAATTACCCTCCCTTCACCCTTCATTACCCACTCCTTGCTGTTAGGCTTCAGGTATCATCCTAAACCATGGCTTTTTACCCTCAGAAAGAGCAAGAAAGTTTTTCTAGGAAATTTTAGAAATTATCATCAACATTTCAGTATAATTAGAGAGCTAGACCTTTCAGAGACCATCAGTCTTTAAAGCCACATCAGAGTTCTACTCTGTGTCCTGTTTAAACTCTCTCCAATCCAGGAGGCTCCTGGCACTGCACAAAATGGATGATTTTCTAGACAGAAACCACTTACCAAAGTTAAATCAAGATCAGGTAAACTATTGAAACAATCTTATAACTCGCAAGAAAATAGAACAGTCATCAAAAGTCTCTCAACCAAAAATAGCCCAGGGCCAGATGGTTTTAGGGCAGAATTCTACCAGACCATCAAAGAAGAACTAATACCAATATACCTCAGACTATTCCACAAAATACAAACATAAGGAAAACTGACCAATTTATTCTATGAGCCCACAGTCACCCCATACCTAAATCATACAAAGATTTGAAAAAGAATGAGAATTTCAGATTGGTTTCTTTTATGGACATTGATGCAAAAATACTCAACAAAATACTGACAAACTGATCCAAGACTACATCAAAAACATTATCCACCATGATGAATTAGGCTTCATCCTAGAGATGCAAATTTACAGAAAAAAATCCATCAACATAATCCATCATATCAACAAACCGAAAGAAAAAGATCACATTATAATATCATTAGATGCTGAAAAGGCCTTTGACAAAACCCAACACCCCTTCATGTTAAAAGTCTTGGAGAGATCAGGGATAAAGGCACGTCCCTAAACACAATAAAAGCAACACACAGCAAGCCAATGGCCAACATCAAAATAAATGGAGAGAAACTTAAAACAATTCCACTAAAATCAGAGATAAGACAAGGCTGCCAACTCTCCCTACCTATTCAATGTAGTGCTGGAAGTTCTAGCTAGAGCAATTAGACAACTCATGGAGATCAAGGGGATACAAATGGGAAGGAAAGAAGTCAAAGTATCACTATTCTTGGATGATCTGATAGTATGCATACGTGACCCCCAAAATTCTACCAGAGAATTCCTACAGCTGGTTAACACTTTCAGCAAAGTGTCTGGATACAAAGCTAACTCAAAAAATAAAATAAAATAAAATAAAATAAAATAAAATAAAGAAAAGAAAAGAAAAGAAAAGAAAAAGAAAATCAGTGGCCCTTTTTTGCACAAATGATAAATGAGCTGAGAAAGGTAAACCATAACTTTACAATAACCGAAAATAACATAAAATATCTTGGTGTAACTCTAACCCAGAAAGTGAAAGAGACATTTATGACAAGAACTTCAAGTCTCTGAGGAAAAAAAATTGAGGAAGATATCAGAAGATGAAAAGGTCTCCCATGCTCAAGGATTGGTAGGGTTAACAGAGTGAAAATGGCCATCTTACCAAAAGCAATCTACTGATTCAATACAATTCCCATCAAAATTCAAACACAATTCTTTTTTTCTTTATTGGATATTTTCTTTATTTACATGTCAGATGTTATCCCCTTTCCTGGTTTCCAGTCCAAAACCCCCCTATCCCATACCCCCTGCCCCCTGCTCACCAACCCACCCACTCCTGCCTCTCTGTCCTGGCATTTACCTACACTGGGGCTTCTAGTCTTAGCAAGACCAAGGGCCTCTCCTTCCATTGATGTCTGACAAGGCGATTCTCTGCTACATATGTGGCTGGAGCCATGGGTCTCTCCATGTGTACTCTTTGGTTGGTGGTTTAGTCCCTGGGAGCTCTGGTGTTACTGGTTGGTTCATATTGTTGTTCCTCCTATGGGGCTGAAAATTCCTTCAGCTCCTTCTATCCTTTCTCTAACTCCTCAATTGGGAACTCCATGCTCAGTCCAATGGTTGGCCGTGAGCATCCACCTGTGTATTTGTCAAACATTGGTAGGGCCTCTCAAGAGACAGCTATATCCCAACACAATTCTTTATAGACCTTGAAAGAGCAATTCTCAACTTCATATGGAAAAACATAAAATGCAGAATAGTTAAAACAATCCTGAACAATAAAAGAACTTCTGGATGCATATCTATTCCTGATCTTAAGCTGTACTACAAAGCAATAGTAATACAAACTGCATGGTATTGGTATAATAATAAACAGGTTGATCAATGGAATTAAATCAAAGACCCTGAAATAAACCCACACACCTACAGACACTTGATTTTTGACAAAAAGGCAAAAATAATAATAGCAAAACCAAAACATCTTCAACAAATGGTGCTGGTCTAACTGGATGTTGAAGAATGCAAATAGATCCATATTAATGAGCCTGGACAAAACTCAAGTCCAGGAGATCAAAGACCTCAACATAAAACCAAATACACAAAATGTAGTAGAAGAGAATGTGGGAACTAGTCTTGATCTCATTTGTAGAGGGCACAGCTTCCTGAACAGAACATCAATGGTTCAGACTAAGATCAACAATTGATAAATGGGACCTCATGAAACTAAAAAGCTTCTGTAAGGAAAAGTACACTGCTAGTAAGACACAATGGCAGCCTACATATTGGGAAAGGATCTTCACCAACCCTACATTCAACAGAGGTCTAGTATCCAAAATTTATAAAGAATTCAAGAAATTAGATACCAACAACAAAAGAACCAATTAAAAATGGAGTACAGAACTAAACAGAAAATTCTCAACAGAAGAATCTCAAAGAGCCAAGAAGAACCTAAAGACATGTTCAATGTCCTTAGTCATCAGGGGAATACAAACCAAAACAACGCTGAGATTCCATCTCCTCCTAGTCTGAATGGCTGATCAGAGACTCAAGGAACAGCACATGCTGGTGAGGCCATGGAGCAACAGAAACACTTCTCCATTGCTGGTGGGAGTGCAAACTTGTACAAACTCTCTGGTAATCAATTAGTCAGTTTTAAGAAAATGGGTTATAGTTCTACCTCAAGACCTAGCTATACCACTCCTGGATATATACTCTCAAAATGGTCCACTATACCACAGAGAAACTTACTCAACCATGTTCATAGCAGCTTTATTTGTAATAGCCAGAAACTATAAATAACTTAGATATCCCTCAACAGAAGAATGGATAAAAAATGTCTCATATCTACACAATGGAATACTATTCCATTATTAAAAACAAAGACAACATGAATTTTGCAGGCAAATGGACGGACCTTGAGAATATCAACCTGAGTGAGCTAACCCAGAGTCAAAAAGATAATGTATGGTATGTACTCACATATATGTGGATATTAGCCATAAAACAGGACAACCATGCTACAATTCACAGATCCAAAAAAACTGGATAATAAGGAGGGTCCAAAGGAGGATGCTCGAATCTTACACATAAGGAGAAACTAAAGAGTTATCAAAGGTGGATGGAGAGAGGGAACTGGGTAGCAGACGGGGTGAGAAGAAGGGGTTGGGATGGAGATCAGAAGTGGGGAGAGTCGGGACAGGAGAGGGCTGGGAGTGAGAATCGAAATTAGTGGGGGCATCTCTGGTGACTAGCTAGAAGCCTGAGAATGGGAGGATATAGAGGGAAAACCCTAGCTGAGGGGGATATAGCAATTGAAATGGCTAGCTGTAGCCAGGCAGAACTGCCAGAGGAGGCAGGGGACATCAATCAACCTACGAAGCCTTCAACTCAAACTTTGTCTTGCCTACAAGATGTGCAGTGGTGAGGATGGAGCAGAAACAGCCGATCAGTGACTGCCCCAAAGAGCCAACCCCTGACACTCTGCTATGCTTACAGACAGTAGCCAAGCATGGCTGTGTCCTGGAAGGCTTCACCCAGCAGCAGATCAAGGCAGATGCAGAGACCAAAAGCCAAACGGTGGGCAGTCTCTGCTTGGGGAGTCTCATGAAAGAGTGGGGGATAGAAGTGAGTGAGCCAGAGGGTTCAAGGACATCATAGGAAGCCCAGAAGAATCAATTGACCTGGGGCCATGGGGGCTTGCAGAGTCTGAACCACCAGCCAGGGGGCAAGCAGAAGCTGGACCTGGACTCCCTGCGTGTTTGTGGCAGATGTGCATCTTGGTTTTCTCTCATGTGTGTTCCCTAGCACATGGAGCAGGGGTTGTCTCAGACTCTGGCCCCTGCCATTGGATCCCTTTGCCCTGCCTGGAATGCCTGATTGGGCCTCAGTGGGAGAGGATGTACCAGGTCCAGCTAGGACTTGCTATACCAGAGCATGACAGTACCCCTGCAGGACTCCCCTTCTCTGGGGAGGGGGTACTAGGAAGAAGGATTTGTGGGGGTGGAACTAGGAAGAGAGGAGGAAAAAGGGGCTGTTATTGTCATGTAAAGTAAATTATTAAAAATAATTGAATATCAATAGCAAAAAAGTCACAAAATAATTCAGTCTCTCTATACATGTACATGTACATATACATACTATATATATATATATATATATATATATATATATATATGTATGTATATAATGATATACCCTCAAAAACTCTATCATCATCCCCATTGTTGCTGGATACTTATATAAGAGTGATCACTCACTAACCAATGTGGCAAAATCTTTGTAAACTTTATAGTCTGGTGACATCTTTTCTAAAAGTAAGCTATTTCTTATTAAATCATGATATAGCATTTAGATCAAGAAATGATCATTTTCTTTTTAGGTTTCATTATCTGAAAACTTAAATTCTGTCATTTATATTTTGCACTGAGCAGAACTAGCATGGAATATGAACTTGGTAACTCCTCTAAAGAAATGTTGCTCTTTGTGCAATTGCTGTACACTACTTCTGAGTACATGGAATGACAGAAAATAAAAAGGTCAGCTCACAATCTTCAGTATGACGGACTCTACCTAATCTAGACAGCTATACAGCTCCGGGCTGGATAACCTCCCCTTTCACCACTTTCTGTAGTTCTCACAAATGAGTAATTTAGAATGTGTTGCAAAGACAGCCCAGATTAAAGGCAATCTAGACAAAAGTACGGAAATAATTTAAGGCGACATAGAGAGAGATTACCAAAAGAGCAACACCGATCACAAGAATTCTCACCTTATAAACCAGGAGTTCCTTAGCTAGGGGCAGGACTTTTGTTGTTATTGGTTTATATGGTGAGAGTTCTTGTGATCAGTGTTTTTCTTTTGGCCTTGTAGACAACCTGAAATGATTTATGTACAACCACAACGTCACAGAGTTCACAGCTGAGCAAGTCTGTTGATGATGTCTCCATCCAGGGGCTGTGTAGTACTTACCTTCTGGTACCATGGAAGCTAGCCAGCAAGGAGGAAGTTAACTGACCAGTTGCATCCAAATTCCTCCTTGTCTTGTGGTCAGAGTATGAGACGTCATCAACAATAGGGTATTGCCATCAGGTTCTAGTGAGCAACTAAACACGATAACAATGGATTATATTATTGGGGGGGAGGTGTCTCTGGGACACAGGAGAGCTATTTGAGGAGAGGTAGCTCACACCTGATACTGGGCTTTTTAGTTGTCATTCTATAGCTTCTGGGAGAAATACTACCCACTGTGTAGACTAACACTGATTAAACTCTTCCCTGAATACGGAAATATGGTTTATAAAATAGTTTCCACTTTGCTTTTTTAAACATCCTTAACATGAGTGCCAATTGTCAAGAATCTGCTTGTGGTATTTTTAGAAGACTTTCTTGAAAATAGGCTACTATGCTAATACCCTGGTTCATATTTTGCATTCACACAGAATCTGTCAGTGTATCATTTACCTATCTTTTCAATTTATTCTCTGTAAAGATCAAATCTTACTTGATTTATACCCACATCAAATGAAAATCATCCCAACGGAATTATGCTGATAACCTCTTTGAAAAGGTGGGCTGTGTGCAAGAGGCGTCGGTAAATAGTGATTACCATGGAGGATGCAATAAGTCTTCACATCTATCACTGTTTTCTTCCCTGAGTCAATGAGCACATGCTTTCGGCTCCTTTGTAGACAAGCAGACCAGTGTTCAATGTGATATAACTAATAAGTGTAGGCAGAAGCGGGAGCTGACCCCAGACAATCATTTTCAAAATGTGTAATCACTGTGGGTGTGTGTGGGTGTGTGTGTGCATGTGTATACTAGCTCACTGTGTTATGTATATGCTTGTGTGTATTCACATTCATGTATGTACATATGTTTTAGATGAATCCTCCTTAAAGCAAAAATATCCATAGAGCTGAAAAATTAACATAAGCTATAAAGACATAATAACTGAGCTAATTAGACAACTGAAATAGCCATAAAAGATGCTAGTTAGGTTATTTTTTAAAAAGAAAGAAAGAAACGAAAAAGATATCTGAAAACTCAGGGAAGAGAAATAAGTCTGAAAAAGTTGTCTTTTTACATTACCACAATTGCTACTAAGTAATCACACCAGACAATTTATTGAGAAGAAGAAGTACACCACAGTCTTGCCTTCTGTGCCTGAACCTGTCAGGAAGCCTCCTTGAGCCGTTCAAGACACAGTGCAAACTTTTCTTTCGTCTTGCAAAGACCTTCAACTGCTGAAGTCCCCTAGGCTTTTGGGACTTGAGGGGCCATGCTGTCCAGACCTTGAGCTGTCAATGCAACACATCACAGACTGCCTGGGAGAAACCATCTCCTATAACAGCATCCTTGGTGGCAATGTATGGTGGCTCCTGCTTGCAATTCCAGCAGTTAGGAGGCTGAGGCAGGGGAGTACCATGAGTTCTGGGCCAGTCTAGCATAATGAATGAAGCCCTGTCATTCAAAATAAATGGTTCTCTTTGCTTTATTCCAACATAAGATATTTGTTGGTAACTTTTTACTTCATGAGTCTTAAAGGTGGAGTCTCCACGTGCATGCCTTCTGGGAACCTGCACAAAAACTCAGTTGTCACAGTTCAGGAACAGAGTTCTACTGATCACAGCTATGACTCCTAAACTCACCCACGTTTTCATAAGCACATTCCTACCCTTTGTTTTTAGCATCAATGTTCAGGAGCTTTGGATGTTATTTATAATTTAAATGTAATTACTATGTTACCACAAACCTTAGGGCAATCCTTTGTCAAGCAAGGGGCTTTATATTTTGCAAGTAGAGAGTATGGATTCCTGATGTTCTACCAACTTAGGACCATACAGCACCTCCCATTTCTCCTAGCACTAACACTTCAACAGACCTTCATCAAAATTGCTTTTTTCCCCTGTACTTTAGAGAACACTCAGACTCTCAGGTGTGAACACCACCAGTTTCCTGCTTTGCTTCTCAGAAATGCCATACCGATCCCGCCTACCTCGCCTCCTCTCTGGTTTTCAGCTTCCCAATGTTCTTGGCTGAGTTAACTGGCTGGTCTTTGCCCTCTCATCTCATCCTAGATTCAAAATACGTTTGTGTTCTCCACCTGCCAATAGACTTCCATTCATTCTTTAAACAATGATTTGGCAATATCTCCCCCAGTAACTAAGCAATGATCACCACAGCTGACACCCAGCATTCAAGATCTGCTCTCCGTTATGAATAATTCTCCCAGTCAGTTGCTCTGTCTCTAATCATATAACTATGATATTGGTTAAACAGTCAAACGATTCTGCCACCAATTGGTCTGTTGGTGTTAACGGGCAGTGGCCATGTCAAGGAGTGGGTGTGTGGACTGGAGGCATGATTCGAAAGTGAAGAGCACAAACTGCTCTTTCAGGAGACCTGAGTTCGGTTCCCAGCACCCATATAAGGCATCTCACATTGTTTGTAGCTCCTGTTCCAAAAGGCTCTTCTGCTTTGCATGGGTACCTACACTTACATGCACATATAACACAGACAGACATGAGCATCATACACATAAATAAAAGTAAAACAAATCTTAAATCGGTGAGTCTAACACTATGACTCTACTTTTATCTTAATTGTTTTTATTAAAACTATTTTTTAATTTTTAAATATGTGTTGGGGGCTTTTTAGCTTTTATTTTGCTTTCCAATTCACTGGAGATTTTTGGCTTTAATAATATTTTTAAGCATGTTTTATTTGTTGGGTTGTATAGTATATTAGTTATTCTTCTCAATGTGACAAAATGCCTGACAGAAGCAACTTAATGGAGAGAGTGCAATCTGGATCACAGTTATAGGAGTGCAGTCTTTTATGGCAGAGAAGGCATGGTGGCTAGAGTGGTCAGGGTGTGGTCCTACTATTGGCAGCTGCAGCTCACTTACATCTAGATGAATTAGAAAGCAGAAATTTTGTATCAGAACCAGAAGCAGATGTCACCTTCAATGCCAATCTCCAGCAGTTCATGTCAGCCAGAGAGCCATGACTCAAAGGTACCACAGTACACCCAGTAGCACCAACAGTTGAGCCAAATACACAAGCCCAGGATCTTATGGGGGACAGCAGAGGCCTCTGGCAAGTGTAACACACAGCCTCTCTGCTAGCTTCTACAATTATTTTTCAAATCAGAGCTCTCCTGTGAAAAGCCAGAATCGGTGAGTTCACTGATGGCTTTCGATGTTCAGAGGTGTGCTGTTAAAGGAACACCCCACTCTTTGTGGGTACATTTGCCTTCAGAAACTTTGTTTGTGGGGTGAAAATTAATCTTTTAAGTATGTCTAATCTGGTTATTCATGTCTAGTGCTCTCAAGCCATTGCAGGATTAACATGGTAATATTTGCCCTAATAATATTTTCTTAACTTTTAAATTACAGACACTTTTGATGGCTAAGTAAAGGAATTTAGGGGAAGAAGCCCCTCCCACCTTCTGTGGAGGGTGAAATTGTAGTGAGAGTCATGAAAGTTTTTTTCATCAGAAGCTGTCTTTTGCAGAACATATACTGACCTAGCAGAAGAGATCTAATGTGATTACATCTCATCTTGGAATAACTATTTACATATTTATGCTCACTATGTGGCAGCAAATTTTCTTTTCTGGGATCTTTCTCTTTCTCTATTTCCATGCATGTAAATGTACTCAGAAAAGCAGGAGGAGGAAGAAGAGGAGGGAGAGGAGGAGGAAGAGGAAGAGAAAGAGAACAAGAACAAAAAGAACGAGAAGGAGGTGGGGGAAGTAGAAGAGGAAGAAGAGGAGGAGAAGATCTATATAGTCATTTACATGTTTTAGGCATAAGTATTCCCACCTTTCCAATCCTCAAGTTTATGTGTAAGGACATTTTATTACCTATTCTTTGCAAGCTATAATTCAAGGATTAAAACCCTTGCATACTAAAGAGCAGCTAAACATTATTTCCAACATGAGACATATGCCAATTTTCCAAATACTGAATGAACTTTATGTATGCTACTTCCATAACTCATCTTAACAGCTTTGTCTCTAATTTTTCCCTTTTCTGTAAATATTTTCATCAAAGGTGTGATTGTTTCTCTTTAAATTGCTTTCAATCTAAACTTATGCTGAGTATTTTTTTTTTTTACAGAGTCTTCAAAATGTCCAATGTAATGGTCCTAAGTGACATGATAATATCTACTTAGTATTCTACCTCTTGACTTTTAGGAGACATGTGTAGATATGTCTCTTGGCTCCTTTAAGGTCACATAGTTCCTGACGACCAATAGTGATGAGGAGAGATGAATATTGGTTTTGGATAAGAGTATTTATTTAACTGATTGAGCGAGATTCCCGTTGGTCACGGCACGACTAACTTAAATTTGTGTTACTCTGACAACAGAGACAATGAGAAAACAATGGTCAGAGATCTCTGAAAATCTGCAATATGCTTGACACATGAAAGAAAATGTCTGTCAAGATTTGGAAGTTAGTGGTTAACACAGCACAACTTAGCTCATCCTAACCATATCTGTCATTCTAGGATGAAGTTATAGATGAGGCAATGAGATTCTAGAAAGTTCACAGGCAAATAAACATTTCTGTTCTGTCCTTAGAATTATATCAACACAGGCTTTATAACTTTGGGTTTCCAATACAGAATATTAGTCATTCACACTGCTTCCTCAGTTCATCTATCTTTGTCTTATAAAACTGAGAACACTGGGAGTAATGCTGGGGGCTATGGAATCTTGACACGCCTTCCGTAACATCTTAAGCTTTCATTACATTTCCATTATTTAATTGCTCTTCATTGGGCCATATTTGATGCTAGTTTTCATCCAATGTGTTGCCAAATCAGAGGGTGTTTGCACCAAAATGTTTAGCCTGATAACATAAATCAGAAATATTTACTGAAAGGAGCCTTCTCAGGTGTCAGAATAAAATGCTGTTCCTTTCAATATTTGGCATCTTATTTGTATGTTTTCCCAAAAGCATACAGTAATATTGCCATATAATTGGGAATTTGTATCTGGTCTTCAACTCCCTTTCCAAACACTGAGATCCTAAAAGACCTGGAATTTTCGGAGTGATATTGTGAGAGTCTTAACTTAGGTATGCATAATACACTTCTTTCAATCATAGTTGAGCATGTGCTAGTGAGGTGAAGGCTTGTAGTATCTACAGAGTGTGGGGTGCTGGTTGCAGGAGAATCAACCATAGGATGGGAAGACTGGAATCTGATGCCTGCATTGGCCTATGAGAGTGGAAATTAACCTAATCATAATAGCTAGTGATTTCTCAACAATGCTAGTATATATTAATCATACCTTCAGAGGAGCTCTCAGTAATGGAGCTCAGAGAACTTCTTGAGTGGTGAACACTGCTAGGTGCTGGGAGATGGAGCCTCTGGATATACTATGGATGTCCTCACCCATTCATTTCTTGTCCTCTGCATCTTTCATTTGGATGGTCCTGTGTAGTCTGATTCTTTACAACATGCCAGTTATGGTCAAGTGAGCTGATTTCCTCTTTACTGTTCTAGCAAGTTCTCAGACCCAAGGGAAAGGTATGTGAACCTGATTATAGACAGTCAGAACAGTAAGTAGCTTGGGCTTGCATTTGGACTATGAAATGGGGCAGTCTGTAGTACTTAGCTTTGTGACTTGGGGAATATTAAATACAAGTTAGATTTTTAGTTTATGGGGTAGTGTTAGAATTGAATTAAATTGTTTGATCCCAACTTAGTGTCTGAAAACTAGAAAAGTTATTGTAAATACACACACACACACACACACACACACACACTTGCTGTTAGAAGTATCAGGTATAAAATAACTTATATAATTTTATTATATATAATATATAATTAATAATTATATTTATTCTATATAATTTTATATAATATAATATATATTTTTATTATATACTAAGAGCACTAGAAAAATACTCTTAGTAGCATAAGTCACACTCGCTGTATATGACAAGCTCTTGGAAATTTGACTTTATCCTATAAGCTGTGTTTACAAGGCCAGCATACATTAAGGAATCACATGGTCCCCAGGTTTTCACACATGAAAAAGTCAGACTACTATGTTCTGTGATCCACACAGTAAAACTTAAACAGTTAATAGGAATCTTAACACAACCTAATTAGAAATAGTGATAGGATAAAATAATTTAGACAAACATTTAAAGACATATAGTAGTTAATACAACTAAGTAGCAAATAACTATTCAGTATATTGATCTTTTTCACTAAAGGTGAGAATCTAGACATCACATGATTTCCTTTCTTAAGATAGGATCTTTGTTAAGATTGTCCCTGGGCTTCTGCTTTTCTTCCTGAACAGCCTTATGAACACTGTCCTGCAGCTGCTGTTTCTCCTAGAAAAGAAATTTCTAAAACAAACAACCCCTCCCCCAAAACAAAACAAAAAAACTAAAACCTCAAGAAAATGTCACTTCTTAAGCCACTGGGATCATCTGTTCAACTAGGAATGCCCATACATACATACATACATACATACATACATACATACATACTTTCCCCCATCTATGCATCTATTCATTCATTCACCCATCCATTCATCTCTCCATCTATCCTTCCACCAACCCATCCATATATCTACCAACTCATGCATCCACCCATCTACCCGTCTGCTCATTTATCTACTCACCTGTCTGTTCATCCATCTACCCACCCACGGATCTATCCATCCATCCATTCATCCATCCATCCATCCACACATTCACCTAACCACTTTTCTAGCCATTCATTCATCCACCCATCTGCCTGTCTATCTGCCCATTCATCCACTTTATCTACCTACCCATCCATCATCTATGCAGGATGAAGAGGAAGACACTAATCCTAACACATGTTCTGAATCTTTTGTCAGTTTGAACACTATGGAGCTGTAGAGTATGGCCACAACACCCGCTCCTTGGGTCCAAACTCAGAGTTTTCTTGTTGAATTGGTTGTTGGGTTGCTTCAATCCATGTGTGAGGTTGAAGTCTACTCACTGCATGGCTAAGGAGGGTGAAGGTTTGCTTCTCAGACACTACAAATCTCAGAAATCCCTCCAAGATTTAATTAGCAAGACATTGCAGTTGAGTCTTGGTGTTCCATTTCTATCATCTCTCTAAGCCATGTGGACAAAACAATTTTTGTGCTGTTTGTAAAGACCAGTATTCTTCTAGATATAGCAGTTGTTATAAACCAGGAAATAGGCCAAGAAAGTTGTACTTCCAGAATGAATGGGTGGGCTCTGAGTCAGCACCTCATTTACTACAGAGCTTTATCAGTGCCCAGTCTGGTTGGGCCAGGTATACAGTCAAAGTAGTTCAGAGAAGTTCCAGTAGGAGCTTCACCAACTAGAAATTATTGGGAGAAGAACTCTAGAATGTAGTTGATAGGCATGATCTATGGCATCTCGAGAAGGAAGATGCCTGGAATGTCAAGAAGTTAAAAGAAACACTGCTTTGAGTTTCATAAGTGAATGAACTCATCACCTGCTGATCCCTAATCACCTCCTTAGAATTCCCCTACACCCAAGTAGAACGTTGATGCCTTGTCTGAAAAAGGACTGTGGGGAAATAATGGGATGCACTGCTCATCAGAACAGTTTGTGACTACATTTTCCAATCAGTGATTTCCCTGACAGTTTCTAAATTGCTTCAGGTTCTCCTCTTCCATTTATTTCTAGCAGTCGGATGTTTACTGATGAAATAGTTTTGCCTGTAATTTGTCTTAAGCGCCCTAAAGCTAAAAACGAACACAGGCTCTGTAGTTTTCCAATCACTGCCTTGGTAATCTGGGGCAAGTCATTAAAACCCCCTACTTGGAAGATTTTCACCCTTAAAAGGGGATAATCAGTTCAGACCACCTTCTCAAGGTTGTTGCACCTACAGAGTACAAGGACTTTATAAAATGTGACAATATAATAACTGGATTGAGACAGTAGCTTCTCTGTAGATAATCTTGTAAGATATATATACAATTTAGTCAACTCAACTTTCATAAATTTACATTTCTATTATTGGTGTATTTTCTTAAAATGTTAAAACAGTGCCCTCCAAGTGCTAGATATGATAAAGTCTTGGGGAGATTAAAATTATAGAGTATTTTTATTTTTCTAAAAGAGGATTTGGTATTTATTCTCTCTCTCTCTCTCTCTCTCTTTCTCTCTCTCTCTCTCTCTCTCTCTCTCTCTCTCTCTCTCTCTCTCTCTGTGTGTGTGTGTGTGTGTGTGTGTGTATGTGTGTGTAAGTGTTTCTGTGGTGCACATAGGTGAGTATGTGTGCAGGCTAGAGGACAACCTTGAGTGTTATTCCTCAATCACTGTCTATTTTCCACCTTGTCTTTCAAGATGAGATCTCTCACAGGCCTGGGACTTGCCCATCAACAAGGCTTGGGCAGAAAACCCCAAGTTTTCTGTCGCTACCTTCCCAGCACTGGGATTATAAGATTATGTCACCATGGTTGGCTTTTTTCTGCGGGTCAGATCTAACTCAGCCTATCCTGATTGCATGGAAGATATGCACTTTGCCAAATGAGCATCACCTTACCCAAGAGAACTACTTTGAAAATGCACCAATGGGCTGGGTGGGAGAATCATTTCATTTGAAAGAACTGGGAAGAAGCAGAATATGGAGGTCAGAAAACTGAGCAACTGCTTCCAAAATGAAGGCACAGCTAGATTTCACTTAACCTTTGGTGGAGCCCACAGAGGTGGTGGCACAGCTGCTGTGACTAATGGAGCTGTGTTTGCATGCCAACACACAACACCTGAGGCCATATTCAAATTATTCTGCAAGAGGTTACTGTAGAGAATTTAAACTTCGGTAGATCATTTACAATATAATTTTTCCATCACTTCATCCACAGGGATGATTTCAATCCTAGCAAATTAAGCAATATTGTTTGAAAGGATATGTGAGTAGCTTGTATAATCACTCTTAGTTGCTACATTTGAGATGTTAAACGTTCCCAAAGGTCTGTGTTAAAGGCTTGGCTCCAGGGTGACATCATGGGGAGGTAAGGAACCTTAAGGAGGTGGCTTCTTATGAGAAGTCTTTATGTTATTGGGTTACCAAGGAGGAGGATAGGGACTCGAGTTCCTCTGTGTTTCTCTTCTGCTTTCTGGTCATAAGATGAGCAGTTTGCTCCACCATACAGACTCTGCCAATGCCATCAAACCTCATCACAGGGGGTCTAAAGTTAACAGGTTCTCTCCATCATGAACCTTCAAATCTATGAGACAAAAATAAACTTGTTCTTATAAATTAATTAACAGGTATTTTTAGTGGCAGGAATTCAGTGCCACTGAGGAATCCAGGTAGTTTTGCATTTATGAGCTACTCTAGATATGGAGCTTCAAGCTCTGAGTTTGGGAAACATCACAATAACAAAAGATATCCCGACATATCTTAATCTGATGATATCTGATTAGCCATTGCAAGTGATTTCGTTTTTAAGCAGTTTGTGATATAGACTCAAAGTCAGTAAGTGCCCTTTGTGAATAGACAGTGTGGGTTCAACCCCAGACTGATGTCCAGATATCTGATGAGCTCCAGGGAAGGTAGCCATAGTGGCCTGTATGGGACTTGTGAGAAACCGGGAAAAGGAAAGAAATCTTAAAGGACTAACACTACCTAATACTGTATCCTTGCTAACTGTTAGTCTTATTCCTGGCACTTCCTCTGTTTATTCATAGCAATGTCACAAAGTTGGATATCATCAGAGCCACTGTGCATTTGTGAAAACTAAAATTTGAAAAATAATAAAAAAAAAACTAAACACATTGCTTCGAATTGACTTCCCCTTCTCAGCGCTGGAATTTTATCTGGTTTGAACCCCCGAAGGTCTTGTGCATGGTGTCACAGTCTCGGCAATTTCATATGTGCATCCCTTTCTTTGGTGTTTTCTATGCGTGTTTAGTTGCAGGATAGAGTGGTGTGAACAATGACCAAACCTTGAAAGATCCCCATATGTGTCGGAGGCTATAGTAGCCTGGACTCAAGCCAAGACAAATGCATGAAAGCAGCCCTGATGTTTTCATAAGCGAGGTTGCCCAATGTGCAGCCCAAGCTGTCCAGTTGGCTGGCTCTGTTTCTTCTCTCCAGTCTGGGTAGATTCCAGGTTGAAAGGGCCGAGGTTCTCGTTCATCTACCCCTCACCTTGTCCTAGCTCCAATCCGTCTTCTAGGAGCTTTCTGAAGCAGCATCTGCCTCTCTAGGCAGAGTTGCATCCTGCTCTCCCATTGCATTTATGTATGCTTACTGCCAAGTATTCCTTAGCCACATAAACCAACGGGTTATAATCCTTTAAAAAGCTGATAGAAAATCTATCATCAGTTGGCCTATTTCTATTCTAATTCAATTAACTCTCTAAAAAACATTTTAGAGAGATATCTGAAACCTCAGTCGCAGGCTCTGCAGAGTGACAGATAACAAAGATTTATTGTATTGATTTATCTGGTACTGTGTGAATGGCCCTGAATCCTCAATGCCAAGGAAATAATACAGTAAATTTCTATCCTGCTTTTTTTCTCTGACATTTATCTAGCTTTATAGGGTTAGACTTCCATCTTCCGTGTCCATTCCCATCTATCTCCTTACTATCAAGTTTGAATTTAAGCATTACCTCTTCATGACCTCTTTCATCTCACTCCTAGCCCAGGTCTCAGACACCGTGAGGAGTGCTTGTGTTTTATGGTATCAAAGAATTGGTGTGAATCTAATTCTGATAATTCATCCTCAAATATACCCTCCCCAGAATATGTGGAGGTAGGTCAGATTTCAATACAAACCAGTGAGTCACAAAGAATGCTTTTCTTCAGTGTGAATTTTACTTTAAGGTTGAGAAAATACTTTAATTCCTTAAATTTTGGTCTGCATCTAAATGTTAAAGTACATATTAGTAAAAGTTGTCTTCTTCCATGGTGACCTACTTCAAATTGGAAGTATCTCTGTGTTTAGACATGCATATGTCTGTAGAAATATCCAAAGATGGCCACAATTTCTTTCATCCCTGGATCCATATCCTTGTGCTGTGACTTTCTAGTATTTTTATACCAAGTGCTACAGTGTTCATCTATCCTTCGAGTCTGGAAGAATTTCAATGTTGTAAATGCGATGGTGCCTAAGATTTGGAAAGTATTGTGCACTGGCTTGTTCTCACCAGATCATGAAATGCAGTTAGCTTGCTGGAGAACAAAAGGCCCTGAATAGAACCAGGATACCCCCAAGCAATTGTTAGAGAGCTCCAAGAGGTGTGTGTGTGTGTGTGTGTGTGTGTGTGTGTGTGTGTGTGTGTATTGGGACATCTGAGTGAACCCTAGGAGAGATATGTCTGGTCTACAACAGAAGAACCACCGAGCTGAACTCAGCCAAAATTGCTACCCTATCTCATCATGAGCTGTACCAATGACTAGTCTTTCAAGCTTCCCACATTGAGGGTTGTCTACAATGAACAAAACTAACTCGAATAGTGAAAGGTAGAGAAGGGAACACCCTAGTACTTTCCCACTGCTGTTGGGAAGAAATGATGAGAAAAGCTTAGTAACTTTGAGGTAATCAGAAAATCCAGTATTGTGGCTCATTTACTTGTACTCCTTCATATTACCAAATATCCTGGGCAATCAGTACAGAGTTATCATTACCATGGAGATGTTTGTTAATTAACCATGAATAATTTTATAGATATCTCCAAGAGGATTTGCAAACAAAATAATCCAGTCTTGTCCAGACCAGGACACTAAATACAAGGCAATTTCAGACACACTTTGTAGAGTCAAGCAAAGGAGACGGGAGTGAAGAAACCGAATTCAAGCTTGCTTAAAGAAGAATAGGGGAGGAAGGAGAGAAAGGAGGGGAAGGAAGGGGGAGGAGGCAGTAGCGAACATACAAGGTACCATTCAGACGAAGAAATATTTCTTTTGCTGTTGTCTAGAGATATCCTTACAACTGGGTAGAAAACAAATTTAACTACTGGTTGATAATATATTTGAATGAGCACATAGGCATGATGAATCGTTCTTTCATGTTTATAGATGATGTTTACAAAGTGCTTGTATGTGTTCAATGAAGTGGTAACAAAAAGATAAATTTTACACAGGAATAATGCATTAAATAATCACTTTGGAGCCAGGCTGTAAGTACACTAAATACCTTTTTAATTTTTTTAATTTTTATTTTTTTTTATTTTTGTAGCTAAGTTGTAATAGAATTACTGTGAGTTAAACATACTTTCCAGAACGACTACTTAACTAGGGCAGGGAAAGTCATCTATCACAGGGACACAAACAAGGGGGGCTGAATTGTTTGTAAAGAATTTAACATTCTTTCATTTAATTTTTAAGTTAAATTAATAACAGTAAGTTTCCTTGCAGCAGCATCTTCCACACTTATCTTGCTTGACCACCACCTCCATCTTCTCCTCTTCCTCAGTCTCCCTATCTACTGTCCCCTTTGTACTCCTCCTCTACTCAAACAAAACCTGTCTTCTAGCACCTCTTCCACACTCTTCCCTCAGGCATTTGCTCCAGTCTCCTGGCTCCCCTTCTCTCTCTCTCTCTCTCTCTCTCTCTCTCTCTCTCTCTCTCTCTCTCTCTCTCTCTCTCTCGTGTGTGTGTGTGTGTGTGTGTGTGTGTGTGTGTGTGTACATACACAGGAGAAAAATGCAATATTTGCCTTCCTGAGCCTGAGTATTTTATGTCATATAATTGTTTCTGTTTCTATCCATTTTCCTGATTTTTTCACAAATTCAGTTTTTTTTTCTTATAGCCAAATAAGATTCCTCTGTAGAGCAAAGCCTACTAAAATTAGGCCTTTTACTGTTATCACTCTATGTCCTGAAATCTTAGGTAGCGTCAAGGATTTCATGTCTACTGTTCCACACAGGCACAGACAGACAGATCCTTCTGTTCCCCCCCAGGCTGCCCTGCTCCACACACTACTGCTCCTCAGATGGGTGCTGCCTTAGCTGGAAGGGAATGCTTGCAGAGTGATGGACACATGGCCTCATTCGTTTCCATCCTGAGAAAAATTACAAGGGAGAAAACCTTGAGTGAGGTGAATGTGTTAATTGTTAATCATAAGAATCAAATATAATTCACAAAGCAATACTGAAGAATGTTGCTATTCATAGGCATAGACGTAGGTGGGGCTTAGACTTCAGAAAAATCTTGACATCGAGGAGAAGAAATTTTCAAGTCCAGCATCAACTGTCTGCTATGAAATGCTAATTGCATTTTCTAAGAATAATAGACCCAGTACAATAATAATGTTTTTATTTATAAGATAATACTTTAATAAAAAGTTACTTAAAATAAGAATGCATACTTTAAATTGTAGTTTTAAATAAGACCAAACTCCCCCCACACAAGTATTTTTTCAAAAAGTATACTAGAACAACAAATATTTGCTTTCTTTTTCTTTCTTCTTTTTTGTTAACTTTTCTGTTTTTTGAGGCAAGATTTAATGAAACCCATGATGACCTCAGATTTTCTGTGTAGCCAAAACGGCCTTGTCATCCTGAGCCTCTCACCTCTACCTCACAAGTGCTGGGATTACAGATGTGTGCCATCACACCCACCTTTCTTTCTTTCTTTGGGATAAGATCTTTGTAAATATTTGAGGCTAGCTTCACACTCTTGATTCTCCTACTTCACTCAATCTTTAGTGCCAGGATTACTAGTATATGCCACCAAGCCTAGATGTCACTCTTAATATGCAAAGGACAAACTTAATCTGCTTCTGCACACTTGTTTATAATTCAGGAATATTTTAATTAAAAATTAGTCATATTTCCCTACCTTAAAATTTATCCTGTTATCTTACAATTATTTTCCTGTTCTTCTGTCATATGAACCCCTTGGAGGATATTGTCTCAATTGTTTATATGGTCAGAACCTGGTTTAAACTCTCATGGATACCTGAGTATCACAAGCATTTAAAGAGACTTGCTCAAGGGATATGTGATCAGTCATGTTTGGTACATAACTCTGTTCCAGCCTTAATGTTCTCTATCTGTTTTATATGTTGTATATAAATAATTACACATGCAAATAAATGTTGCATACATGTATGGATGTCATATTATGGAAGAAACACAGAAAACTTCCTCTTGGATTAGTTTGACCAAGAAGGAGTCAAAATGGGATTCCCTACTACTTTCCCTATGTCTTTTGTTTGTCTGTGGTGACTGGCCAGTCTATATCTGTTTGTTATATATGTCTGATCTGTCTGTTTGTCTGTCTGTGTTGTACCTATGTCTGTGCTTCTCCCTAATACAGAACTTTGGTCTGTATTTATTGAACAGCATAGAAAACATGGTATGGAAAAGGAATAGAGAGACCTGTTTCAGACGGAGATCTTTAACAGAATTTCACAATGGAAGAAGTGACTTTATTTACCCCAAAGTGATCCAGAAGCACTCAAAAACACAAACAGGCATTACCTACCCATATCCACATGTTGCTTCCAACACTTACAGAGTATTTGTTTTGTTTATGCTCGCTTTCAACCCGCGGGCTGCTTGCAGCAAGTGATCACCACAACACTCACTATAGATGCATACATTATTCTGGTCAGAGGTATAAAGAGTGTATAAGTTAAGATTAAATCTATGTATTTAGTTTAGGCCATGAGGTGGTTTGAATATGCTTGGCTCAGGGAGTGGCACTATTAGGTGTGGCCTTGTTGGAGGAAGTATGCCAATATGGATGTAGGCTTTAAGATTCTCCACCTACCTGACCGTTAGACAGACTTCTGGCTGCCTTCCAATCAAGATGCAGAACTCTCAGCTCCTCCTGCACCATGCCTGACTGGACACTGCCATGCTTCCCGTCATGATAATGGACTGAACCTCAGAACCTATAAGCCAACCCCAATTAAATGTTGTTCCTTATAAGAGATGCCCTGGTCATGTCTCTTCTCAGTAATGGAGACCCTAACTAAGACAGTTTGTAAATGGGGATTGAATGGTATGGTGGTTTGAATGAAAATGGCCCCATAGGCTCACTGGGACTGGCACTATTAGAAGGTATGGCCTTGGAGTAAAGTTGTGACCTTGTTGGATAAAACTTGTCGCTAGGGGTGGACTGTGAGGTTTCAGTATCTCAAGACAGGCCTGATGGCTCTCTTTCTCTTCCTACTGCCTGTGGATCTAGATGTTGAATCCCAGTTATCTCTCCAGAACCATGTCTGCCTGCATACCACCATGCTTCCTGCCATGCCAATAACTGACTAAACCTCTGAACTATTAGCCAGCCTTCCTTTATAAGAGTTGTTGTAGTCATGGTGTCTCCTCCCAGCAATAAAATCCTAAGACACATCAGAAATCCAAAGCATAGTAAGGTTGCTTGTGCTCCCCTTTTAAAGGTGGGTTGTACTTAATTAAACTAATTGCACAGTATGAAAGCAGGTTAAATACACAGTCTTAGATGGTCTCAAAGCATATTGTTAACTCCACTGTAAGGTCTGGTAAAAGTTTAGCTTCTAAAAGCAAGAGATACTTTCAGGAAAATATATCAGCACATACATGTATGTTCCATACTGATATAATATACAAGCCTACCCCCCAAATACAAATACAAGGAAATTTTAAATATAATTATAAGAAAATCAGATGTGAGCCTTCACACACTGCTTGAATTTTCTTTTAGAGCTCTTTAGTGTGAGCTAATTCTGGATTAGCTTGTATACAGCTGTGTGATAACGTTATTAGATGTGAGAGCTTTCTATAGATTAGTTTCTGAATACATGCTCTAATCCTTTTCTGAAGTTACTTATTGTATTGTTAATGTTTTAAAAAAATGTAAAGTACAGTCTCCAGGATCTGCTGCAGCTACAGTTCTCAATGGTTTGTAAAAGGCCACTCATTAATCAGAAGTCACAACTGTCCAAGAGACCTGAGATGAAGAAACACATTGAAAATGGCACTGTGAGGAGTGCGGAGCTTGTGTTAGAGACAGCACAGTTTTTAGGGTGCAGTGTCATCAGCTTCCTGAGATGTCAGTGTTCCCACTTAGGATACAAACAGAATATTTTTAGAGGTCATCAGTTGGTGCAGGAGGCGCCAGCTATAGCCTGCTCTTCTAGGCTTTGTGATGATTCTATAAACCCCTGATATTTTAAGTAAAATATGAATCAAAGTGTGTGTGTGTGTGTGTGTGTGT
>NC_034594.1:148828292-148855673 GCF_900095145.1 Mus pahari
TCTCTCTCTCTCTCTGTGTGTGTGTGTGTGTGTGTGTTTGTGTGTGTGTTGATTGATACTAACTCTGCTGTGAAACCGAGTTAATGAAACTACTATATAGCTGCCATCTAGCATCACATCTGAAGCTCAGACCTCCAATCTCCTCTTCTCAATTCAGCTCAACCTGAAATCAAATTTAAAACATTATGAACGTCTGGCAGTCCAATTTCACGTACTAAAGTCTATTAGCTAAAAATGTATGTTTTTCAAAGTCATTGTTTTAAAAATTCACATCTATAAAATCAGGTTTCATTGGGTTATTTGGCCAAGGCAAATTAAAAGAGAATGCGGATGTGAAGGAAGAGCTGAATAACAGCAAGATGTGCTATCTGACTTCCCGACAGTGAAGAATGAGCCAGGAAATTAAGAGCAAATGTAAGAACAAAGGAAAGCTTGATAACCGGTCCATTAGTGCAGGGTACAGGGAACTCTGCACCTCACCAGCCCAAAGGACGCCACCCACTAACAATGTAATTATGAAGCTAACACGAGGGGAGACGTCTTCAGTTGTGTTACCTTTCCTTTCTTAATCAGGGATGCTAAGTCACAGAGACAGATCGGTGGGTAAGAGTGCCTGCTGCCACGCCTGGCAACTTCAGTTTCATCCCCAAGATCCACTTGATAAGAGGAGAGATTCTATTCCAGCAACGTGTCCCCTGACCTACACTTGTGTCATGACGTGTACATACACACCAAACAAAAAAAAATATCATGAGAGATTTAGGAAAAGTTGCTGCTTAGGGTTTGCATGTTTTAATTCCCAAGAAACCAGCAGCATCTACCCCAAGTTCAGGTAGAAGCTACTTTAAGGAAGCCTACTCTGTGGGAGAGCCTGCCCTATTTTCTCTGTAGCCTGCCACATCCCACCATACACAGAGGGTGAAAAGATGTCCAGGATTAGAACCAGTCCAGCTGACCATTTCTAAAGACTTGGTGGTGACTCATACACTGGACACAAAACACAACAACGAGTTAATTCTCTTTGTAGAGATTAGAAGGTGTATGGGAGGTGAGCTTTATCTTATTTAGAATTCAACATTAGAGAAGCAAATTAAATTGAGTTTGTTTGTATGTGTCCCCTTTCCAGTCAGAAGAGTCTGTTTGATATCAATTACCTTTCCTAGAAGTGAAGTTCCAATCATGGCCCATTGAGGGAAAGGGTAGGCCTCACCATTGCCTGAAAGTTGCAATGAGGGGGACTTGCCAAACTCCCTGGCAAACTACAAGACACATGATAACTTTATGCCATGAAAGATTAGGAGGTTATGCTAAGGAGACCCTGGAACTTCCCAGTCAGAGCCCCAGAATTGGACCCCAGGAAACAGTAGAAGAGATCTTATGTTCTCCCCACTCTGAACAATACCTCCAAGGAAGCAATGTAAAGGATTTTATTCTGGAAGCTATCTCCAAACACCATGGCAGCAGGCCGCCAAAGAAATGAGTCCAATGTGAACACTGGCATGGCAGTGCGGAGAAAAAAGAACATATTAGGCAATTTCCACAGTAAATACAAAGGTATGGCTCCTACCCATATTGCGGTCTTTAACACAAAACTCCCTACGCCTAGTTCACAAATCCACAAAATCTGTCCTCCAAAAGTATCATTGAATTTCTGTCCTTAGAGATGGGAAACAGTTCAAACTCAACCTGACGGGAGCAATTGCCAGGGAAAGTGCATTTGGAATAGTTTTCAAACATTGATTGTGAATAAATAGCTTTGAACTCCTGTGGATGCTGCCAGAAAGAAAACATCACCCTTGCCCTGGACCACAATCCCTTACCTCCTTTCGGTACATGGTGGCCTATACAGCACATAGGTCCTCACTGACTCCCTGACATCTCTTCTGGCTCTGTCTTCTAGCACTGGCAACACATCAGCACAGCTACATAGGAGAATACAAGAGGCATCATGCAGACTTGATCCTGAAAACAAGATGGTATTAGAACTTCAGTCAGTGTTTTTTAACAGGAGAATGACTAGTGATAGCACATTTCCTTTTTTCTTAACAAAGCCTGCTTTAAATTCGATACAGCTTCTGAATCCATTTGTTTTTGTTTTTGTTTTTCCTTTTCTTTTTCTTTTTTTTGGGGGGAAGGGTTGTTTGTTTGTTTGTGTGCTGCTGATTGCAGCTGCTGTTTTGTGCTTGTTCTTTATTCCAGTCTAACTTACAAGCTTGGAGGGGATCTCTAGAAAGTCCACGAAATCAAGATGAAGTAGTCAAAGCACAGACCTTGCAGGAAACCATTATAATGACAGGTAGCATGGGAAAGGTGTGCACCAGGGGGTTATTGATGTAGGATTAGAGGAAACAGGAGGGACAGAGAAAGCATAATGTAATCTATCAAACCTTAAGGGGAAGAGAGTATCACTGAGGAAGATGTGTGGTATGATTCTCACAGAGCCTTTGGGGTTTGATCAACTAAGTCAGTATGCTGAGGGAAATAAGAGCTGGGTTTCTCACTATAGTAAATATAGAAAGGTAAAAAGCAGAAATGAATTCTGGAGTCTTCGGTTGATCAAGGTGGTATTGATGTGAACTTACTAATTTTATGTGCAGAAATAGAAAGATATAGTTGATATAGGTAGATATAGATAGGGAGATACATATAGGTATATAGATGCATACAGATAATATACGTTAGATAACAGATATGATATAAATGATAAGATATAAATGTCATGTATATTGAACATAACATAGTTCTGTCCCCTGAGATGGCACTAGAGAGCCAACACCTTAAGCTCAGAGCACCAATGAGAAGCAATGTTTGGTTCCTAAATACCATTCATTCCTCAACATAAGCACTGGGGAATTTGGAGCAAAGGCTGAGGTGGGAAAAATTACAATGCCAACCCAGAACACTTTGTTATTGTAACAACTGTCAGATCTTCAGTGGGATTTATTACTTTCCTGGTGGTAAATGCTGGGGCTGTATGAAAGAATGCCCATATCTGTGAGAAATATGGAGTATATCAGACAACAGTGGCAGCTATCACATTCACAATGTCTTCTCTAACGGCTTGGGTGAGAAACGTTTCCATAGCATAGTCTTCTGGAAGCTCTATTTAAACAGGAAAGGAAATAATTAGAACTGTAAAAAAAGTATATAGAGGATGCCAATCCAGCCTCAAGGGAGTCTCTTTGTCTTTCCTGACTTTAAGACTGGTTTAACTCCTGAAGGCGGGTGGTGCATGCGCAGAAAATGGAGAAAATTTAAAATGAACTATGTACTTATTTCGATGAGATAATCATTAAATTATACCATGATCATGAATAACAAAGTTTATAATGAGACAGGCTCTGTGTCTCACCAAACCATAGACGACATTGTGACTAGTTTTTAGAAGTTTTTATTTTCATTTTGTTCCAGCCAGCTAAAGAGCTTCAGACGCTTCCAGAAAGAAATAAAGGCAAAATGTCAGTCTTCCAAAATGGCTACCTAAGGAAGAAAAGCCAAGAAAAACATGTGACTGTATAAAGATCTAGTGTTTCAACAGAAACAGGACGAAAGATGCTACAGAGATAGGTCATCAAGGGTTGGGTGTAGCTGACAAGGCTTTGCCTCCTTGATGGTGACAGGAGGTGTCAGGACTGAACTCACAGGTTTCAAGCTGTAGAGCCTAGGTTTGTTGTCAAGTCAGGCAATTTGTTTATAGTTTAGTTGAGAATTAACCTGTTTCCTCCCTCAGTGGGATAGTCACTGATATCTTAACCCTGTACAACTACCACTCATGCTCATGCAAGCAACCTTAATTAAATTCAATGGGTCAAAAAGAAATCAAAGTAGGAGGGAGGTGTTAGAAAGATGAAGGGTTTCAGCAGTAGTGGCAGGATAAAGACATGTACAACAAAGACACCTTACTAAAGAGATTCCCAATCCCTGAATCCCCATTGGTGAAATTACTTTGCACAGCTGTTTGTGGATTTGGGGCTTAAAAACCCTGTACAATCTTAACATGGGATCATGGTTCAGTTACCAAATTAGGATAATGGCCATAATCAATCAGTTCTGGGGTGTATGCTCAATAAACTATCCCTGTCTGACTGAGATCAGTGGTCCTGTGGTTTATGAGGCAATTCTTGGACCCACAGATACAGGGTGTTCATGAACGAAGCAGCCACGGCATGTCCAGAAGGCATCATTTGACAACATTCCTTTCTAACCTCTGGCCTCTTTCTAGCCCATCTTCCACAATATTATCTGAGCCAATCGGGGAAAGGAAATACAGATATCCTGTGTAAGGTCAAACATTTCATTTACTGACTCATTCTGCCCAGTTGTAAGTCTTTATATTAACTTTCACTCTCTGCATAAAGACATTTCTCTAAAATAGACTGAGATTAGCACTTATATATGGATATAAAGATATGTATTTGGAAGCATTTAACATTGTACCTCAAAAAATCCAAGAGCAGCAACAACAGAAAACAAAACAAAACAAAACAACAACAACAAAACCCATCCCATTAATTAATCAAGTTCCTTCATTACTATTTCATAAATTAGGGTGTGTGTTCACCAAAATCAAAATTAACCATTTATGAATTAGCTACATTGGGTTCTTTTCTTAAAACAAAAATGGAAAAATGAGCTTGTTTTTTTTTTTTTTTTCAAGTATGAAATCAAAGGGAAAACGGCATTGCTGACAGGAGACCAAATTGTGGAATAAAGTTTAATTTAGAAAGTATGTAGTTTGAAAGCCCATTTAGTAATGTTATGTATTTCCATCCTATTTCCAACTCACAGCTAATTAAAAATTGATTTCTATAGTGTTTACCTTATATGCTTGAATATATTAAGCAGTTGTATTTTGGTTTTTTTTTTGAGACAGGGTTCTCTGTATAGCCCTGGCTGTCCTGGAACTCACTCTGTAGACTAGGCTGGCCTCGAACTCAGAAATCCGCCTGCCTCTGCCTCCCGAGTGCTGGGATTAAAGGCGTGCACCACCACACCCGGCTATGACAGTTGTAATCATACCCCAGCCATGATAAAGTACTGTAAGAGCCCAGTCACTTGAGAGACTGTGTTTTTATCTGCACTAAGTCCTACAAACTTTAATATTTCATCCCCACTCTCAACAATAATGATGAACCTATATCTAATATCTAATTGTTGTTAGGTTTGGTCCCCTTAACTATTTTTTACATACTCTCATATGATAACATGACCCACATTATTCCAAATAAATACCCTTCTTTACCATGATGGATAATTTAATGATTAATCTTAGAAAGGCTTGTTCCCTGGTTCAAATTCATGGAATCTATTCTGTTTTACACTCTTTATCTGACAGTGTAATCAACAGAAATTATTTACTGAAATTAAAAACTCAAAAACCAGTGTGCAAGACTTTATCTTAATAAATTTAAAAAGCACATTCTCATACATATTCATATGCATATGGAGAGTCGTATGCACAGGACTTCATATGACAAACTCTGGGGAAAGATTATAAGTGTGTGGTGGGAGGTGAATGGTTATTTTTGAATTCTCTACAGTCAGCACAGGAAGAAAAATCAAGGAGCAAAGTCAATGAAATTGAAAACCTAAACACAATAGAAAAGTCAATGAAAACAATGGAGAAAAGTAATGAACCTAAAAAAAATCAATGAAACCTAAGAGCTCAAATATTTGTTGTAAAAAAAAAAATCATTGAAAGTGTAAACCTCATTAAACTAATGAGTGAAGGAAGGAGGAAGAAAAGAAGGCAGAGAGACAAGGAGGAAAAATTGAAAAAACTGCCAATATCATGAAGCATAAATAGACAATAATGCTATAGATGACATAGAGAGCACATAGTGAATATTGCAAATAGATTCAGGCTAATACATTTGACATTGACAAGCAGCTCAGAGACAGAATCTCAGTCTTGGTATAACTGACAATAGAGGAAGATGAGCCTTGGTTGTGTGTAGATGGTGTCCTGTGAGCTACACATATAATGTGTAGCAGCTTCCCACCAGATGCCAGTAATAGCTCGTCAATATGTGACCCAAATGTCTTCCAATATTAGGAATTGTTCCCTCAGAAGACAATTCTTCCTTGGAGAGAACTAATGCTCTAAACTACCTGAAAGGATCATTTAGATTAAGAATAACTAAAATGCATGCTTAAAACCTCACCAGGGAGTTCTATCAAACATTTAAGAAACAAGCAACATCATACAATAGCTCTTTCTGGTATCAGTGATGGGGGAACATTCACCAACTCAGCTTTTAACACTGTCCTTGTCTTGATACCTAAACCACACAAAACATCCGAAGAAAAAGAACCATTGGTCAATACCTCCTCTGTAAAGACAGGGAACATATCTTTAAAGGTACAGCATTTCCAACATGTATGGGGCAATACATGGAGAATGCAAACTTGGTTTGTTGATAAGAAAGCAGGCACTCCCCCATTTACCATTTAAACAATACACTAAGAAGAATGATGGACTGAGCAAAAAAATTTTGTCTACATAAATACAAAAAGTATATGACAAATTCAACCCTCTTTCATGAAAAAAAAAAAAAAAACTCAGAAAACTAGAAATAGAAGGGAACTTCCCCACTGTAACAAAGGACAACTGCAAAGGCAAAACAGAAGCATCAACCTACAGCTAGCTGCCATCATATACAATCATAGGTAAGAACAGAGTCAATCTAGAGCTCGCTACCATCATATACAATCATAGGTAAGAACAGAAAGCTTCACCTCTCAGGACCAAGCTTAAGGTAAGAAGCAAAAGACATGTAGACTGTGTGCAAGTGTGTGTGTGTGTGTGTGTGTGTGTGTGTGTGTGTGTGTGTGTGTGTGTGTGTGTTAATGTGCAATACATAAATGCATTTGAGAATGCACATGAATGTATAAGGCAAAAGTTGACTGTGAGCATCTTCTTCATTTGCTTTCCATTCAAGATATGGTTTCTCACTAAATCTAGCACTCTCAAACTTGGCTATTGAATGCCAAAGATTCTCTTGCCTCCCCACCCCTTCCCAGTTCTGGGATTACAGAAGCACACTATCATGCCTGACTTTTTACATGGGTCTTGATGCTTGCACAGCAGGCATTTACATACTGAACCACCATCCTAACTCCCACCCTAAATACTTGTTTTATTTTATGTATATGGATATTTTGCTTACGTGTATATCTGGTTCCCATCTGCATGCCTGCTACTCCTGGGGGTTCAGAAGAGGGTACCAGATCTTGGAACTGTGAGCCATTCCAGTGCTATGAGACAAGCCCAAGTTCTTTCAAAGAACTATCAGTCTCTTAGCTACAATGCAATCTCTCCAGCCCCATGAACGTTCTTAAAAATATGGAAAGCTTTTTTTAAAATCCTAATCAACTGTATTTTTAGAAATTTTTGATGAATCAATGGAAATTATTAGACACTATAAATGAATTTAGGAATCTCATAGCATCAGAGATAATAAAATAAATCAGTAATTTTTGTATTTGTAAGCAAGAAGCATTTCAAAAATTAAATTTGAACATCATCACTTACAAAACTTAAAAGATATATATATATATATATTTACAACTGTTTCTATGAGAATTTAAAGAAAAATTCAGATCTGGTATCATGTTTAGAAATAAACCACCTTCCAAAATTTGTACATAGGATTCAAGGTAGTCACAACTATAATTTCAGCTTGCAGGGACCAATGAGATGGCCCAACAGTTAAAGACATCTGCTACCAAGCCTGACAAGCTGAGTTTGATCCCAAAATCCTATAAGGTAGAAGGACAGAAGTGAGTCCCTTAAGTTGTCCTCTGATTTACACACACACACACACACAGAGTCATTGCATGTACACATTCACACATATACACAGACAGGAAATAAATAAAATGCAATAAAATAACATTAAAACCTAATCTGGACATTGTTTTAGAAACCAACGAGCTGCTACCAAATGTATGTGGCCATGTGACTGATCTAAAATAGACAAGAGCAGGAAATATGAGAAGCAAAATGCTGGAGTCAACTGCTCTGTAGGGTTTATCATAAATCGGCAGTGGTTAGACAGGTTTTATCCTCTTGGTACAAGGTTAAACAGCAGTGGAGTGTATAAAAGTTTCCAAAATTGTATTAAGAAACATGGCATCTTCCAGCCTTCCATGGCTATTAAAATATAAATTTAAAGTATGTACACATGAATAAAATTAAAAATTTAGCTTTTTTTGGACTTAAAGAGTTCACAGTTTAAGTGGCTAGTAGCATCATGCATTTCCACATCCCTGTAGGAAGTTCTAGTGAACATTACTAATCTGGAAAGGGATTATTTTATTGACACCCGTACGTATATTTTTAGGGTAAAGTTTGGGGATTTGATGCAGAAATACAATATATAATGATCAGATAGCAAATCTTAATCTCCTGAATCATACTTTTACATGTTAAGTACCTTCCCCCTGTTCTAGTTATTTTAGTATATATCTTAGATGGTTGTAGATTATATTATCTACTAGGTGTAAGATTACCATAACAGCCAGAGATGATGTCCTATGCCTATAGTACTGGCACTTGAGAGTCTGCATGAGGAAGGATTCCTATGACTTGAGGAATGAAGTGACTTCTAGAATAGTATGGGTGAGAGTGTGAGACCTCATCTCAAGAAATAAACCAAACCAAACTAACCAAAATGAGAGGCTGAACGGATTGGCCTTATTTGTGTTTAATACTGCCTGGATAGCCTGTTTGTGTCCTTTACTTCCGGTCATTTTCAGGCTCTATTCCAAACTACTCCTTTTTCTAACAGATTAGGGGTAAAGGAGCATGTCTACAAATGAGTAAAAACAATGTAAATGCATACTATGTGGTTATTTTATACCTAGCTAAAATTGAATTTTAACAAAGATGCTAAGCCAGTTTACTAGAAAGAAAGGATTAGCTTTTTTACAGATGGTGCTGGAATGATGGATTTAATGAATCTTTGTTCCTCACACTCTACACACTACAAACGAATTATATATGTATATGTTTCAAAATTATAAAATTCCTACAAGAGATCTTCATGGTCTTGGTTATGATCTGTGCTCAGGTTCCCTAACAGAATACAAACTTTATGATATATTAAAAACAAAGATGAAGGGGCTGGAGAGATGGCTCAGCAGTTAAGAGCACTGTCTCCTCTTCTAGAGGTCCTGAGTTCAATTCCCAGCAAACAACATAATGGCTCACAACCATGTATAATGGGATTCGATACCTTTTACTAGTGTGTCTGAAGAGAGTGACAGTGTACTCACATACAAAAAATACATACATACATACATACATACATACATACGCCTTTAAAAAACAAGCTGAAATTTCAAACATTGAAATATACCCTTATCAAAGTTATTATGAAGAAAATAAAAACCGGGTCCAGTTGCCAACAACCTACAATTTCAACATTTAGAAAGCAGAGACAGCAGGATTGTGAGTTGGAAGTGATCCTGAGATAGTAAGTGAGATACTGTCTCAAGGGAAAGGGAGTGGAAAAAAGGGAAGGTTAAAGAGAAGGGAAGAGAAGGAAGTAGAATGGAATGGGAAAGAGAAAAAGAGGGGAGGGGATGAAAGAAGGAAAAGCTGTACACTAAAGAAAAATAATTGTAAACAGAACTAACGAAAATTTGTATCAAGGAAATTCTAGTATGCAACAAGGAGATGATCAAGCCAATAGGAATGGTAGGGGGTTGATGAGATAGTTTACCAAGGAACATGTGTACTTGGCCATAACCCAATGGGAGAGAGCTATGAGAGTCTGGAACTCTTCTCCCAAAGAGCGAAGTTGAGAAAACATGTTGTGAACAAGACAACGACACTCTAATTTGAGCATGTATAATCCTTCTTTGGAGGATCACAAAAGCCCTGATGTAGAAATGAATGCTGTATGGGGAAGGCATTGGGGATGTTTAGACAGAGAAAATTATACCCTTGGTGTGTTTTAATTAACAATGGAAAATTATATACTACCCAGAAGTCTATGTGGAGAAGAGATTATGAGTAGACCAGGAGTAGGACTGGAAAATTGAGTTTGGGACTCCAGTGCTCTCCTAATAAGCATAAGGCCCTGGACTCTATCCCCAGCTGCACATAAAACCTAGTCTGATGACGCGAGACTGTTCTCCCAGCATTGGGAAGATAAAGGCAGAGGGACAGAAGCCTGAAGCCATCCTCAGCTGTATAGCAAGGCCAGACAGGAATACATGAGACCCTGACTCAAAAAATAAATTAATTAAATAGAAAAGGGAAACTGAGTTCAGGACTGCTCTGATGTTGGGGCAATTGAGGCTGATCCTTTTCTATTTATTAGGAGACACAAAGGCAAAGGAAGGGGAGAGCTGTGGTTTATTCCATGTTTTATATTTTGAGGAACCAGGTAGAAGGCACCATAGTTCACTAAGAGGATCTAGATTACAGGGAAACATTGAGATGCCTTGCTTGCTTGCCTGCTTGCTTGCTTGCTTGCTTTTTTTTTTTTTTTTTTCCTGCTTTAAGATGTATATTTGAGATCCGATGGAAAATTATTGTGGAGTTTAACTGGAAAATGTGGCCAACACGTATGCTCTGGAATCATCTGCTTATGGGAGGGACTCAAGGCCACAGTGTAGACAGGGAAGAAGAGAGAACTGAACCAGTCATATTCAAGTGAACAGTAAGAAAAACCAAGGCAGGAAGAAATACAAAGGCTCCAAAGTCTAAGAACTCACCAGGAAAATTATTTCAAGATGGTAGCTGATGCATGTGCATTAAATGCCATTGAGTAGTAAAAATTAAAGCAATGTGTGACACTCAGAAAAATGCAAATTATTTCTAAGTCTTACTAATACCAACCCAGTATTTTAGAACCATTCCAGAGACATGTGGAGACTGGTTCTAAATGAGTGAGATGAGAAGACAGTAAGAAATAGAAAAGCAAAGCCATGTAGTTAGTCAGGGTTGAAGAGATGGCTCAAAGGTAGCATGCTTGCTATGCAAGCCTGAAAACCTGGGCTCAGGTTCCCAGCATTCCTGTAAAAGCATGCTATAGTAGTTCATGTCTGTAAGCCAGGTTATGAGTGGATAGAGATGGGGGCTTGCTTTCCAGACAGTAGCTCATGGGTACTGTCTCAGAAAATAAAATAGAGAGTGAGAAAAGAAGCCTCTGGCCTCTACAAGCACACACACACACACACACACACACACACACACACACACACACACCATTGCACACACACAAATAGACACCCTTGCACACACACAGACACATACCCCTACATGTGTGTACACACACATGCACACACAGACACCCTTGAACACACACACATACACCAACACCCTCACTTGTAAGCGCACTCACACACAGACACACTTGCACACACACACCCTGAATGAACTTGCATACATTCGCATGTGCACATGCACACACACACGCACACACACGCACACACACACACAATTTTTTTTAGTTCTTTTATCCCATAAATGAGAACAAAGGATGGCTGTAGCCAAAAGAGCATTACAGTTTGAAGAAGCAGTTTTTTGCTTTATATGGCTATTAGAACTTGAGTGCTGCTGTAAATGAGAGAGTAAAAGGAGAAAAAACAACGAATCAATAGAAGATTTTTCTGAAACTGCAAGAGGAAAGAAAGGAAGGGATTACAGTTCAGGAGTAAAGGGCCAACTCCACAGGAGCATAGTGCCTTGTGTGGTGTAAGGGGAGAGGAGGCAGACACACTGAGCCAGGTAGGCTGCTGGCTTTGGCACTGGGAGGACAAGGTTATCGACCCATGGCTGCATCTATTGTTTTTAATGAATTATTAGCCATCAGTTGATGACAGCTGAGAATGGATATAGGATATTGGAAGGCAAGTCGGATGAATGAGATGGTGAGGAAGTAAAGTTATGGGAGAATAGAATGGAATATCAATACCCATTTATGGGTTCCAGCAAGAACAATAAAGTTTATGTGATTGTCTCAAGCAAGCTCCAGGGTCTGGGACCCAAGTGTGCAGTGGCGGGGCTCATCTAAGTTTGGAGTTTTGCCAAGTAAATACAATTATGGGAAGAGGGAATGGAAGGTATTTACAAGGTAAGTGTCATTATGCTGGACTGGGAAATATGAGCTGATTCAGCACAAGCTTATAACTCTTCATGACATCTTTTATACCCAAACTCTCAACTTCAGTGGCTCATCAGTCCCAGCGTGTGTGAGACAGAAGGATCCCCTGGGTGCAGGGTTTCAGTGCTAAAGCATAGGGGGATGGTAACATCTAGTCCAACTCCCTGCCTGCTCTTCCACGGAGGTGGGACAACAAACCAAAAAGCCTCCCAATGCCCATGAGTCAGTTACAGCAGCCAGGTTCCTCTGACCGCATACAGATTCTAAAAGTCATGAGTCTCAGATCACGCTTAAACCCATATTGAACATGGGTAATTATATCTATACTGGAATGGTACGCTTTAGGTACCTATCCTACTGATTCAACAAATATTTGTATGCCCATGACTTGGTACCTTGAAGTAAATTCTCATTAAATAATTATTTTTAGTTCTGCTTCCTAGAAGTGAGATTTCCTTTTGTGAACACAACTAACAACGTCTGGAATGGAGCCACCCACTGCCACCCCACAGATTCTGCATCAGAGCCGAAGGATGAACTCTTGTGATTGGTCGTATGCTTTCTCCTGCCCAGACTCTAAATAAGAATTCCTATTAGCAATGGCTATAATTCTGTACATTCAAATAATTGCAATGCCAATTTGTAATATAAAATGTCATATCAATCGTAAACAAGAACATCGATGGTGAATTTGGATGTATTGTTGCAACAAGAAACTCATTGATTAACTGTTTCAAACCTAAGAATGCATTAAACTAGTCAATAATACCAAGAAAAGAAGATCATAGATTCTCTCTGCTTGACAATAAATATTTTCAAAAAATAATTATAATGTAAAAGCAATATTTATAATTTAGAGAAGCTAATGCAAACATTCAGAGAAATTGCTGGTTGATATACCTTAGCTAGAAAACTTAGATTTTTAAGAACAGAAGAGATCTTTGAAATATAGTTTAAAGGGGTATCCGACTCTCACAGGTTGCCTATGGCCCAGGGTTACCATCCAGACAATCTAATGCACTTCTTTGAAAGATGAGGAATGCTGGACTCACCAAAATTATATGACTTCAGTTGTTATTTAAGGGTGAATAAAAGTTTAGGAAGTTATTTACAAAGTTCTGAGAACTGGAATTCCTACATAGAGAACTAGAGTCTGAAGCTGGAGATGAAGGTGGTCAGTGAGTCAAAAGAAACGATGTCATTCCGACCAAAGTCTGTGGTTCTGTAGATATCCGGTGAATAAATACAGTCTGGGGAACAGCCAGATGAGGAAAAAGCAAGCACCAAAACTGACTGCTGCATGTCACTGCATGGTCGCAATCCTCTGGCGTCCAGATCAGCAGGGAGGTTGTCCCTTCCTCAGGAATGAGAGCAGTGACTTTAAAGGATGAGTGGATGACTCCCGAGTCACTAGAGCACAGCAGCAGATGATGCAATGTTTACACCTACATAGTATCCAAATATTATCCCAAATTAATAATTAGTAATATTTTCTGCATGAACCGATACTGGTAATAAGGCGTTATATGCTTTTCTTTTGCAAAATAGAACAAAACAAAACAGGTGTGTTCAAATGTTTGGCCATTTTGTGATGATGAGTTTAGTGTTGTGTTAACCAACAAAAACCCAAGACAAGATAAAAAGTTAATTTTTCCCATCTTTATCGAGGTAATCAATAAATGAGAATAACTAATCTTGAAGAGAAAAAATGTATGCTATAGTAAGAAATATTTGATAAAAATAAGGCTTGAAATAGAATGATTAATAATGAAAAATTTAAAAAATGCTTGGTACTATTTCTGTTCTTATAAAGTTTTGGTATAAAGAACTTTGGGTGGTGAGAGATGGCTCAGTGGTTAAGAACACTGGCTGTTCTTCCAGAGGCTCTGAGTTCACTTCCAAGCATCCACATGGTGGCTTGCTACTGTCTGTAACTGCAGTGCCATGGGAACTGGTACCTTCTTCTATTGTGCAAATGTGTTTGCAGACAGAACACCCATATGCATAGATAGATAGATAGATAGATAGATAGATAGATAGATAGATAGATAGATAGATAGATAGACCTTTAAGAAAAAAAGAACCCAAATATTTTGTTATTCACAGATTTGGCAGCCTAGAGAGATGACTTCTTTTTTTTTTTTTTTTTTTTTTTTTGACACTAAAAGTTTGTAGTCCCAAGAGTTTGGGACTTCAGCCTTAGAATGTCTCTTTCTCTACTCATCCCAACAGAAGATAATGAGACTTTACTCTAGTAGTTTTGCATTGAGGTAAAGCATGCACAGCCTAACATCAATAGCTTTTGAATGTACAGTTATGTGGCTCTACATGCTGTAGGTAATAACTGCAGCTTAGTTGTATACTTACGGTTTGCAGAGCACTAAGAGATAGATCATTCTATTTGGGGCTCACTACCACTCATGAGAAAGAGAACTTTAGTATTAAGTCCTTTAAACTCTAGAAAATGCCAGAACTGGTGTTTAAACGCTGATCTCACATCATCCTGTGAAGTGGCCTTTTTTTTTCTTTCTTTCTCCATATGTTCACCAAATCCAGACATATCTGATAGCCCCAAACTTTCTCCTAGATTACCTCAGTGCCTCAGACTTGTCTGGCACAGAACCCAAATGGCTGTAGTGTTGGTGCCCCAGACTGGATATTCAAGATCCCAACAAGTATTAGAGTCACAAGACTGAAGAGATCGTACCTTACTTGTGCCCTAAACATAACATACATTTCTGATACCATTCCCCTTCTCCTGTAGTCTACCTGCAGAGGCCAAGGGATGAGGGAGGGGTTTAGGTTTGCTGGGAGTCTAGTGTCTGTCTCTTCGTGTGCGAAGCCTCATTTTACTGCTTTACCCCTTTCTTGACTCTCCTGTAGCCTTGGTCCAGAGGCTAGGTCTCTAAGTAAGCTGACATCCCTGAGGCTGTGCCTTGGCTACCCCTTCCCATCATTGGTCATGGCCTTTTGTGACTGTCTAGTTTTTCTGCTGTGCACAGAGCCCTGAAGGCCCTGAGCATAAAGCAGGTCATGGATCAGTTCTTTGTGCCCTGGAGAAGGGTGACAGAGTGTGTTCATATATATCAGTCCAGGTGAAGCCTCCTCCTCTAGTGGTGGCTAAAGGGTCTTTTCAAATACAGACCAGGCTTTTGAGGATTTTTGTTTGTTTGTTTGTTTGTTTGTTTTTGTTTTTGGGGTTTTGTTTGTTTGTTTGTTTTTTCTTTTGTCTCTGGAGTTACCAAAAGTCCAATTCACTCCTTGCCCTTCTTTGAGTCCCAGCAGGAATGCCAGCAGACCAGACTTGTGCAGGCTTGTGCCAACAGCTGCTGAGTGCTCTTACTTAAGCCTCTGCCAGAGAGGTCCTGGCATCAAGCATTGGGGGGCATAGAGCAGGACTGGTCCAGGGATCCTTGGTCCCTCAGAAGCTGCCACATCTGGATATGTTCCACCACAGAGCAGAATGTCAAGCTCAGGAGGTCGACAGCCAGGAGAGGTTCCAGTTGAATCTTGGGGGGGGGGGGCAGCATTGCTTATTAATTTATACTTGGTAGACCATAGCAATAATGTACTCTTAGGAATGATCCACCTGTCATGCATAGCACAAGCCAAGCAAATACTGACACCGTTCTGTAGACAGGGATGCCTGATATGTACATAGACAGGTTCTTGGTGTGAGAAGCTAAGATCAAGGTTAATGGATTCAAGGATGACAAGCAGATGCTCATCTACCCGACAAACCTACTAAGTGCTACAAGCATGTTTTCGCCCCTGCTAGAAAGCTGTCTCTGCTCTATTTAAAAAATAAATAAAAGAACAAAGTAAAATATATTTACGGCCTATGAGTAGGCACCAAATAAGAACAGTCAAAGGAAGATGTTACTGAATGGATGGAGACTTTAAAATAGAAAAGTTTCCTTTACCCCAATCCATGCATAATTTAGAATTATTTAAATCTTGGCTCAAATCAATGCATTAATAAATGAGCTATCACTTTTGCAAAGAAGGGGGAAAAATGGTACTTACTTCTTCTGAGCCTAATTGGCAAGATGTGTTGGCTCTCATACAGAAGCTGGTGTTACCTCAACTGACCTTAAGTAGCTGTCTGCTGAGTAAATGTAATCTGACCTGTCGGAGCCTTATTTCTGAAGAGTTGCAGGTTATTATGCTTACCCCATGCTGGCAGCCAGGAGGTGTGACTGAGGAAAGTGGAGAAGGCAAACCCAGGGACTGTCCAAGCTTGTGGTTTCCAGGGGAGGCAGGGCCCTCCTCCCCACCTGTGTCTGGCTGGCAGTGTTCACTAAAAGATTTGCAAATGTGGAGGTGGCTTCAGCTCACTCTCAGATCTTTCCTTCTGGACCCCTGGCCATAGCATAATCAGAGTTCAGGTCTGCATCCCCCACTCAACCTGCTGCTCCAAAGGAGAAGTTCAAACACAGCAACCCATGTTGTTGCGTAACTCAACTGATTAAGATTAAGATTAGGGATCAGGAAAGGGAAAATGTATAAAAGCTTGTGTCAATTAATATAGTCTATAGTGTAACCCTAGCAACCAATTGCCAAATTCCTTGTTGGGTATCCACTGACTCAGCCCTCCAAAGAGGTCAGTTTGTCTGACACAGAGGGTTGGACCCAGCCTAATTCTTCTACACAGACACTCCATAGCACCTATCCACAAACCTGTCCAGCTATCCCAGGACTATACCTAATGATGCTTTTCAGTCAGAACCAAGTCCCCTGACAACACTTCATTTCTCACCCCCTGCTGGTGAGCCAGGTGTCTGCCAGGAGTGCGCATGGAGGACATCAGAGGTGTGTTGCCTTTTTTTGAATCCTCCAGGGAGGCAATTATCTATTAGCAGACATCATCTTAGTCATTTCTTTTTTTGAGATGTCGACTTTCTCTGCTCTATAAAATGGAAACAATGATAATTAAATTTTATTTCCTAGCATTTTTCCCTGTGCTATAATTTTATCTTTTCTGAGCCATATGATCACTGAGAATGAGTGACAGAAGAGAAAACTGAAGCAATACAGAGGAGAAAACATTTCAGTTGTTTCAAAATGACACGGAGCAGTTGAAGTGATGAGATGAACAAAGCCCATTTTTAGGGGAAAAAAATCCCCAAACAAAAAACATTGCCAGGACAATATACACACATGCTCATGTCCATCTCTCTCTCTCTCTCTCTCTCTCTCTCTNATACACACATGCTCATGTCCATCTCTCTCTCTCTCTCTCTCTCTCTCTCTCTATATATATATATATATATATATATATATATATATATATATATCACACAAACAACACACACACATGCACACACATATCGCATGCATCACAGCATACACAAATAAAATGCATGCATAACACACATGTACCACACACACAAACAACAGACATAAATTATACACAGTTATCAAGCACATTATATATATATATATATGTATGTATCACACACATATTACAGACATCATATATACAAACACAGCCATTAGTTTCCTACAGGAATGACATCGAGAGCATCTTCATACTGTAACTGCTCACCAATCACAGTAATATTCCAGGGACCCAGCAAGGCATAATAGTGATGAGGCTGAGGCTGAGGCTGAGGGGGACTTTACTCAGTGATAGACATTCTCAGCTGGACTCGGATCAGAATCCAGAAATGGTGTTAGGACATCTGTGAATAGATTAAGAGCCAGATGAACTTCTTCATTTTCTCTTCAGGGAATGCAGCAATCATGGGCTGAAGCTTCTTGTGTCATGGATGGCTAAGCAGAAGGATGAGCAGGAAGAGGGCGGGGCCTGCAAGAAGCCTCCATGGATGGGAATGGTTGCTGCCAAGACCAATGACCTTGAGACCCACACATTGAAAGAGGGGGATGACTCTCCTAAGTTGTCCTCCGGCCTCCACACATTCTGTGTGGCACACGCATGCCCCCACACATACATATGCACAAATAAACATTATAACTTGTATTTAAAAAAAGGAGACGTTTCGAGTAAAAGTCTCACCCCTCAAGATAAAAACCGAAGAGGCACAATCAAGAACAAAGCTTGAGATTGCGGCTCCCCTCAGTTCTGTCTCTGACCCAGTTTGTTTCTGCTTGCCAAAGTCCTGCTATTTACCCATCACTCAGGCCCAGCTATGTCTCCTCTTCCCTTTCCCACCTCCCTTCCACCCAGCCTTCACTCCTGACAGTGTCACAGGAACACCCAAGGCGCGCCTTGCCCCTGACCACTCAGCACTCCCTGAACAGTATTAGGCACTGCTTATAAGTGTTTTATTAATGCGTGTACACGCCCAAGCATATATGAGTCTTTCTTGTATATTTATGCCAGCCACAGATATTAACAGATCTGTTAGTGCAGTGTTGAAGTCATAATGGAAAGCAACCGTCGATAGTTGTTCTCGGTAGGAAAGCTGGAAAAGGAAAGAAGTCACTTCAGTGTAGTATGATAATTAAACTGAAGAGGTGTGACCAAGTTCCTCAAAAGATCTCACTAACAAAGATGTAACAACTTTTCTTGGGAAAGGTGAGATCTGTGCTAACACATGCATCATCTGGAGAAAAGGAGACTCCACGCTGATGCACAGGTGGCCACGCCTCCCGTCTGCTCTCTGACAGCTCTGGACTGAGCACCTTGCTGTCTCCCCCATGCCTTCGTGAACTCGCCAGCAGCAAGCCATCCAGACCTGCCATATAAATGATAGATTGCTGCCAAGGAGTCCCAGTGACTGGTGCTCTAATGTCTTGTCGTCAGCTGTACATGAAGCAGTTTGGCCATAAACTTGTCTCTGTACAGTCAGCATGATTTTAAGTAACGTAATTTTCAATCTGTCCACATTTAGCAAGATGAAAACTCTTCCTGTGTCCTCACTTATTTGTGTCCTGGTGGCCTGAAAGTAATGACTCTGATGCATAAAATTGAGACCCAATCAATAGTCTCTTGAATATTTTCCAACAAAAAAAGCTTTTAAGAATCATTTCCTCTTTAGCAGCTCATGTTGAAAAGACAAGAGAGATATCAGATATCTTTAAGCTTTATAACTGAACTCCAATATAGAGTCATCTAGTTTTTAAAATATATAGTCAAATTTTTTCAAACTTGACCCTTTGAAAAAATCTGGTATAAATGCATAGTGAATTAAAATACATTAATCAACCATCCATTTTTTATTTCACTTCACTCAATAAAGTATATATGGTCCATAGTAAAAGTCAAAGTCAGCAGATGCCTTATTTCCAGTAATTCCCCTACAGTGCCATCATGTGTCTATGAAATGTTTGCATGTCCCCAAAGCATATAATTAACCTGAAAATTCCCTGTCTCAAATTTTAATCTACTCTGAGACCAAATTCATCAGCACCTACATAACATTTAACACATAAAGTGAAGTGATTCTTCCTCCAAGAATTTTTTTTTTCCTTTTGGAGACAGGGTTTCTCTGTGTAGCTCTGGCTGACCTGGAACTCACTCTGTAGACCAGGCTGGCCTTGAACTCAGAAATCTACCTGCCTCTGCCTCCCAAGTGCTGGGGTTAAAGGCATGCACTAATACTGCCTGGCCCAAGAATGGGTTCTAACAGTCAATAGTTAAAAGGAGACAACAGAACATCACACAGTGTTCAGATGTACCCAATGAGGGTGTCTCCGAGAGGATGCGTGCCTCTCCTGAAGCTCAGTGGGCTCTCGCATCAGGGCCACTGTCCCCAACCAGAAAACATAGTTGTTAAGTTGCTTGAACCAACAACTAACAATCGGCTTTGCTAAGTCACTCTGAGCCTTAGGTTAGGTTACTTACTGATAATACAAGCATCATAATTGGAAATGCCTATGGATTCAAACCTATTGTGGCATGGGTACTTTTCCTTGATATGCTGGCTTTCCTGGATCCTGGCTCTGTTTGTTTTGTTTTGTTTTGTTTTGTTTTGTTTTGTTTTGTTTTGTTTTGTTTTGTTTAGTAGAAACAAAGGAAATTATATAGGAAGAATTGACCATTTTAAGATTTTACAGCAGTACTATTGTACGTGTTGATTGATGTGTGCCTTGCATATCTACACACAGTCAAATATATTAATGTTCAGGCTATGAACTGCTTCAGAGGTGGTAAAGATACACCAGACTTTCACATCTGTTTCACATCTGCCGTATCACACACCATGACACAAAACAACCCCAAAATAAGGGGATGAAGAGACGGTAGGAGGGTGGAGAGAGTAAGAGGTATCGGACAATGGATCAAGTGAGAGAGGTAATAAAGATTGGGGAAAGCACGTTTTATTTGTTTGCTCGTTTACTTAGTTTTACATGTAGGGCTTTTTTTAATTGGATATTTTCTTTATTTACATTTCAAATGTTATCCCCTTTCTCGGTTTCCCTCTCCCCCGGAAACACCCTATCACACATTCTCCCTCCCCCTGCTTCTATGAGGGTGTTCCTCCACCTACTCACATACTCCCACCTCCCTGCCCTTGATTCCCCTACACTGGGGCATCTATTGAGTCTTCATAGGACCAAGGACCTCTCCTCCCACTGATGCATGACAAAGCCATCCTCTGCTACATAAGCAGCTGGAGCCATGTGTACTGCTTTGTTGATAGCTTAGTCCCTGGGAGTTCGTGGAAGGGAGGGGTGCTGGTTTGTTGATATTGTTGTTCTTCCTCTGGGATTGCAAAGCCCTTCAACTCCTAATTTCATAGATGAAATGACAGTTACTTAGATGGATAAAAATAGAGAAAGAAGAGAGAATCCAGGTTCCTGTGAGGCAGAATTAAGTATTTGTTTCGGAAACTGTAAGTTTCAGTGTCTATTGAATACCCAAACATTATACATACACAGAAATCTGGATAGAAGTTGAGGACAGAACTTAAGTGTAAGAATCATTGTCTAAAACGTGGCTTTCCAAGTACTGAGACTAGAGAATCTTGGGTAGCTGAAGGAGCCCAGGCTTGAGCTTACAGGACTAAGCACTCAGAGGTCAGAGAAAGCAGGAGGTCTCCACATAAAAGGTGGAGAAGATAAACAGAACATGTGGGAGGAAATCAAAGAAATCAGGGTAAGTGTAAGCCAAGAGAAAGGACTTTCTAAAACCACATGACTACTTGGCTATATAAAAGACGATGCAGGAGAAGGCAGACACAAACAGAAAAGGATCCCTTTGATTTGGCTACGTGAGAGGCCACGTGCCAGACTGTGCTTTCCAAAGCTTGGGAGAGGAAGCCAGAGCCATGAAAGGGGTAATACTAAAATCCTTTTTCATGACTGTAAAATTAGTAAGAAGAATTAGATATCATCAAGACTTCTAAAATTAACCTGTATCTGCTGCTTCTCTATGAAAATGTGATATTAGAATCTCCCTGACAACGTCATGGAGTGCTGAAAATTAAATAAGATGTGGAACGGCAAACTGCCTACCAAGGTGGACTCCCTTTGTGATCGTTCCAACGAGTGGCAGGCACAAAGGTTTGTTTAATTTCCTATGATGAGCACTGGTACTGAATACAGCTTTGCCCCCTCCCCACACACAGCTCAGTTCAGTATAGACATTTAAAAGTCATTCTTGGGTATTCTGTACTTTTGGGGGGGGAGACGCTAATATCCACTTATTATTGAGTACATACCTCAGGAGGGAGGGAGGGAGGAAGGGAGGAGGAAGGGAGGGAGGGACATGGGAGTGAAAGTGGACTGGACAGGGGTGGGGAGGGGAACCTTATCTGGTTAGTACTTGGAGAGAGAAAAGGACTGAAGCTCTGAGGGTCAGCAGAAAGAATGGAAACATGCACCCTTGGGAGATAGGAGGTTGTGGGGGAGGTACCCTCCAGAATGCACCAGAGACCTGGGAGGTGAGAGACTCTCAGGAATCAAAGGGAGGGACCTTAGATGAAATGACAGTAGGAAAAGGGAACTTATAGAGCCCAAATCCAGCAGGAAGACAGGACATCAAGTGAGGGATGGGGTTGCCATCCCACAGTCACAACTCTGACCCATAATTGTTCCTGTCTGAAAGAACTACAAGGATGGAAATGGAGAGGACCCTGAGGAAAAGTAGGTCCAGTGACAGGCCCAAAGTGGGATCCAGCTCAAGGTGAGGTCCCAAGGCCTCACGCTATTACTGAGGTTATGGAGAGCTCCAAAAATAAAAAAGGGGGGACCTATCATGACTGAACTCAGGAAGACCCAACAAGCAGCTGAAAGAGTCAGATGCAGATATTTGCACCCAACTCATGGACTCACCAGAAGCAGCTGACTCCTATTGTTGAATTAGGGAAGGCTGAAAGAAGCTGAGGAGAAGGGTGATCCTGTAGGAGGATCTGCAGTCTCAATTAACTTGGACCCCCAAGATCTCTCAAACACTGAGCCACCAAGCAGGCAGCATACACCAGCTGATATGAGGCCCCCAACACACATACAGTAGAGGACTTCCAGGTCTGTGTTCATTCAGAGATGATGCACCTAACCCTCAAGAGACTGGAGGCCCCAGGGAGTTTAGAGGTCAGGTGGGGTGGGGGGAAGGGGGCATTCATGTGGAGACAGAGGTGGGGTATGGGGAGGAGGTGTGGGATATAGAGCAGTCAGAGGGTGGATCTGGGGGTGGGGTAGGGGATGGAATATGGAGTGTAAAAAAATAAATTAATCTAAAAAGAAACAAACAAAAAAAGCCATTCTTAACCGGTAAGCATTTGAGCTGGGGTTTGAACTCGAGCTCCCTGGCACAGAAACCAGGTGCTTCACCACTAAGCCACTCTGCACCAAATCTACCAAACTCAGGTTATCTGTGAGGAGGAAATAGAGACATTCCGTGGTATTGGCACCAGTCCAACTTAGAAAAATAAAAGCAGACAGAACCACAATAAGCAAGCTACCCCGTGCCAGGTCTACTGGGGGAATAATTCATGAGAAGAAATTCAGTGGCTTCAATTTCAGTGTTTCTAGGACACTGGACACTTCCAAAAAGTTGACACACTTTAGATACTGTTGTCACAGTTCTCTTTTTCCCTGGAAAAGGGAAAGACACAGAAAGTAAGCTCGAATTATTTCCTCAGATGCACTTATCCACCCCTGAGGGGGTAGTACATTTCCAAGAGGGAAACGGTGGGAGAATTTGTATCCTAGACAAGAAATCAAGGTACCAGTATGACTCAAGGAAGAATACTTAAAGGAGCATCCACTGCATTTGACTGACACAGCTCATATCAGACTTGCTGATGAGGTCAAAAGGGTCCTTGCTTATCTACTAGCGAGTGCATGCTGGCACAGAAACACACACACACACACACACACACACACACACCACTGCCCCTGGGTCCACAAAAGATACTGAAAGCTAAATTCTCCCTTTGCAGCCAGATGATTCCTTTGTACCTCACCCCATCTTTTATGGCCTTCAGGAATTCCTGTCAGGGGACATTCTGCCCAGGGTAGCCCCTGAGAAGGACGTCATCTCTTCATTCTCTTTTGCAATATTCTCTGGTATCCTTTTCTCACACGATAAAAACAGCCTTTCCAAGCAGGGAGTGTGAGTTTCAACTCCAGTTTGCAACCATGCACACACCCTGACTCCACACTCCCAGCTTCGGAGGAGACCCAGAAGTATGAAAAGTCAGGAGAGGCTCCTGGGTTTGGTGTGGGGCAAATGGTGAGGAGGCAGCACCAGGTTCCGCAGCCCTTAGGATGAGAGGCTCCTCGAAGCCAGCATCCATGTGCTGGAGCCCAGCACTCCTTTGCTGCAGCCTACAATCACCAGCAGACATTCTTTCTACAACGTTGCCAGGATCAGCGGTCAGTGTTACCCCGGGCCCAGGGCATTCTAGGACTCAGCAAGAAAAGCAGTGACCAAAGTTCCTCATACCCATCAGGATATCCATCATCGTCCTCACCAAACACTCATTGCTTCACCTACACCCATCATGCACTGTCTCAAGTATGGGGCAGTTGAAACGCAGAGCCATGGCTGTCCAAGCCCTACCTTACTTAGGGCACTAAGAAGGCTGGCTACAGGGGTAACCAGTTCCAGTATAAGACAGTCCTTTCTCCTGACCCTCGACAATGCCCCTGCTAAATCCACTGATGGGTGCTAGGCTGAAAACCATGCATACACCTTCTGGACCACTCTTTATAGATGGGTTTCAGACTTTCCTCCATGCTGCGACCCTCCCATATTGCTCCATTAGGTGGACCTTCACAGTCTCCCAGCAACCAACAGCAAAACTGGTCCAGGGATTCAGGTGCAGAAGGAAGAGGACCTTATTTCCCTTTCGAGGACTCACTGCCACTTGGTCCCATTGGCATCCATAGGGCTGGGCCGCAGAACGCCGGAGGAAGATGGGGAAGGGTCTCAGCCATATGGAATACAACGGTGAAGATCGTGACACAAGAAAACAAGTTAAAGAAACACTTGTTCCTGGGCCAGATTTTGACTGATATTTTGGGGGAACTTGGCTGGTGGTTTAATCTGTTCAAAAGATTTTTCTTTGTTTTTTTACTTTTTCTTACTTCTTTTATTGCTATGACTGTTTGTTTTGTGAGAAAATATGATCAAATATACATGTGGTGATCCAATATGTATAGTTTTGAAATATACTACCTAATTCCTGAGAACATACAACATGAGAATGAGTCTTTTGGAGCAAGGTATCATAATCTGGGATTCTCAGGAGAGGAACTTCTAGGGTGCTGGCTGGTTTCTGGTTCTTAAGGGGGGTAGCTATGGACATGGTATCTCTGTATAAAAGTTCATAGAATAGCATTTTTATGAGTTGTGGGTTTTTCTGTGTGAATTCTATTCTTGAAAGTTTACTTAAGGTACAATTTTAAGACTGTATCATTTGGCCATATTTATTCTTGCTGTCCATGTAAGATATTCACTTGTAATACTCTATCAGAAAACTTGTTGTTGATTTATTTCTCACGGTGCACATGCTTCACCTTTCTAAATAAAATCTTAGCCCATTTTCTGAAGATGAGTTCCTGGAAACAGAGGTACTGGGTCACATGAGAGTTTCCGTGTGCTCTAGGGATGGAACCCAGCACCTTGCACATGCTAAATACACCTCCCACAACTTAGCCACAGCTGTGCAGATGTGAACCCTTCAGACCACACCAACTCCTTGCTCAGCTGTCCCACGGGAAGACTTCACTCTTGGCAATACCGAAGGTCGTTGGCCTTACTCAAATGGAGTTACATGTTTGCAGCCCTTATCCTGCCTGACCTTTAGGAGGTTTGACGTGTCCATCATGTCCTCTCTCACGAAACTGCGTTTGGCTTTGGCTTTCTGGTTGCCTCCCTGCCTAACCTCCTTCCCCTTTCCTTGCCTAGGTACACTGCTAGCTGCAGTTCACGTCTGGGCTTTTTTTCTCACCTTTGACAGGATGCGTGTCTCGTACTTTCCCCTCCTCTCCACGTTCATAGTTCTCTCTCCAGTTTCAACTCCACACATCTTCAGCTCTGCCAACAGCTGGCTACTTTCATGTCTTGACATTATCTGGAATGTAATTGAGTATTACAAATGATGTTTAATGGCCTGAAGAATGTTTGAAAAGGCAGAAAGCAAGACTAATAATATTTATATGCTCAGAGACCATAGGAGTCACACAGCATTTCCTCCAGCCACCAGCTAACATTTCCTCCACCCCCCGGCACCCTCCCCCTCCCCCCTCCCCCTTTCCTCTCCCCCATTCCCCTTTCTCTCTCCCTCTCCCTTCCTTGTTCACACTAATGTCAGTTTTCCTTTTCATTTACTTTACCTCTGATTTTTTTCCACCAATGACCCCCCTTTTCTAACCAGAAACACTAAATTTTTAAAAAGGTAAACTAAAGGTCTTGTTTCCTAAAAATAACTACTACTGTTTATTTAACTTGCTGCTCTGAATACTGTCGCTCCTCAACCAGGAAAAAAAAAAAAAAAAAGGCATCAAATGATTCAAATGATTTTACATTGCTCAAAGTGTTGTACTAATGTTGGTCATGTTTATTATATCAGATACTTGTAGTGAATTCTTTTTCTGAGATTTTTAAGACCACAGTGCCTGTGGTAGATGTATGTATTGTCAGAAGAGACGTTGAGACACAGGCTGGGCATCTTAGCTAGGTCACTGTGTGGCAAGGCACAGATAGTCTCATTCAAGCCTGTGCTGTCTTTATTCCTGACTCCAAGGTCTCTGCCTTTGTGCTGGGAGTTCCAGGGATGTTGTTAACTTGAGCAATATTAATCTCTTTGATCCTCACTCTCCAGAGAAAGGAGCAGAGAGCATGCCGTTCTGAAATGGAGATATCCACGATACTCTCTTCCTCCCACATCACCCTCTTTGATCATCACAAGACAGATTATTAAAATTAACAGTGCGACTGGAGCCCTGGGTGGTCGCCAGAATCCTCAGGAAGGACAGAGGCCTGAGCCTGCTCAGAGTGGGAGATGGAGAAGCCACAAGTCGCGTGCGTCAGAAGCTTTGAAGGGGCTGAGGAGGAATCATAGTAGATAAAGTGCTGGCTGGCAAGCATGAACCCGAGTTTGGGTTATCAGAGCCTGAGTAGATCTGAGCACTGTTAATAGCCCCAGTGCTCCTACGCTGAGATGAGAGGCTCAAACAAGTGACTTGGTAGAAGCTCAGTGGGTAGCTAGCCTGCTGCACACAGAGGCAGGCAAGAGAATCTCTCTTGAACAGAGTGGAAGGTGAGGTTCAACACCCAAGTTTGTATTCTGACCTCCACACATGCACTGCCAGCTGGACTCCCATGTACATCATATGCATCCACTCAAAAGGATGTTTAAAGAGCCATTTAAACCACGAGATGACACCCAATATGGGACACTGCAAATGGCCTCTTGTTTTTTAGCCCCCACCTTCTTCACCCACCAAGACTATAGGATAAAGGAAAGCAGAGAAAGATGGCCACATTCTCCATTACTTATAAATGAGTGGCCTATGTATGAGCTGTTCAAGGCAAAGTGCATATTAGGCATGACTTGACTGAAATCAAATTTTTAGTGTGTAAGCTTTTGAGGCCAGGTGATTTATTACAGGCATCGGACCACTCTGGGCTCCTGGTGTACTACATGCAGCTCTAAGAATTTTGAGGTGGTAGTTACTTTGATATTTAGGAGCACAGCAAGACTTTTATTGAAGCTCTTGCTTTCTTTTTATTGGCTTGTTACAAAGAAACCCTACCATCCATTTGTTTGCCTGCATCATTCACATCCACTTATTACACACACACACACACACACACACATACACAGAGAGAGAGAGAGAGAGA
>NC_034594.1:148855977-148888027 GCF_900095145.1 Mus pahari
ACAGACACAGACACAGACACAGACACAGACACAGACACAGACACAGACACAGACACAGACACAGACACAGACACAGACACAGACACAGACACAGACAGAGAGAGTCTCAGTATTTCCACCCTATAGTAATAGTCAAGAAGTGAGTGCAGTTAAATTAAAGAGTATCATGGTATTCAGAAAAGGAAAACCATTGCATAACCTGAGTGGTCCACACTAAGGACTGTGGCTGAGGACAGGGAAACTCGCAGGGTTGCCACTATGAAGGATGAAAACCACACTTCCAAGACAGATACTGAGTTTATATGAAGCTCTTTCTGATTCTTCAAGACCAGACAGGCAGGGTGCTGTGTAAAGTCCTTGGTGGTCTGCCAGCTGAAGGGGTCACACGTGTTGCTTTCTTGCTGTCTACTTTTGAATCCAAAAGAAAAATCTAACAGTCCCCGAATTCCTAAAGCCCTGGGTGTCCACTGGCCCCCAGGCTAGAATAAGGGCCTGATCTTTCTGCTTTGAAGGCAAGAAGAACATTTGATTGAGGCTCTGGAGGGAAAACAGACTTCAGAGCAAGTTGGGGGAGCATCGGGACTCAGAGAAGCAGCTAACATCCAGATCCACCTGTTCCTAAGGGCACTGGCTTTCTCCAGTTTTTGCTTTACCCTGTCACCCATGTAGAGGCTGGAACAGGGCAGATACACAATGGCTGTTTTCTTAAAATGGCATAGCAGCTTGTACCCATCCATGACACAAGAAGCTTCAGCCCATGATTGCTGCATTCCCTGAAGAGAAAATGAGGAAGTTCACTTGGCTCTTAAGCTATTCACAGATGTCCTAACATCGCTTCTGATCGGAGTCCAGCTGAGAATGTCCATCACTGAGTAAAGTCCCCCTCAGCCTCAGCTTCAGCCTCATCACTATTATGCCTTGCTGGGTCCCTGGAATATCACTGTGATTGGTGAGCAGTTACAGTATGAAGATGCTCATGATGTCATTCCTGTAGGAAGCTAATGGCTGTGTTTTGAATGGGGTTATATTCTCCTCCAAGGCTCACAGACAAAAGCAATGGATCCACCGAGATGTTTTTATAATATGCTCCATCAGCCCACAGTCAGGCTGCGAGGTACCAGCAGTTAGCTGGGCCAGGAGCCAAGCCAGAGCTGAGTCTCTCTGATGGCTGAGGTCCTTTGTGTCTCAGCCGTTTATCAATATCTCTCTTGAAGGAAAAGAGAAAGCAGCCAGGACTTGAATATTGAAGTGTAATTCTCTTAAGGATTCCCCTTCCTAATAATGGTCTAGCTGTTCTACTGTTGCTCCTGCACAGGAGCTTCCTGTGTTGCTTGATTTGTAAATTCCAAGAATAAGAGGCCGAGGACAGGATCCAGCTAGTCTTGTAATTGCAGAACTAAGAGAGTGTGTTTGAGGGCACCATGTGCTTGAGCCTTCTGCCTGTGACCTAGCCCTGGGCACAGTTTAAGGGAAGCATCCGTGGATCCCTCTGTCACCCTAACTGGCCAGGCCAGAAGCTGTCTCACTCTTCAGTGGACATCCTCTTACTTTCAGGTAAAATTGGAGACTTACAGAGGTGGGGTGGCGCCAAAATTCTGAAAAGAGAAAAAGATACTGGGATACATGGAGAATCTATGCAGTCTTTCAGGTGGTACAAACAAAACATTAATGTACTACAGCAGTGTTTCTTTACCCCACAAAACACACACACACACACACACACACACACACACACGCACACGCACACGCACACGCACACGCACACACTGTCCTCTAGGAGAAACAGTCCCTTTGAGAGCAAACTGAAATCTAAGCCTGTCTTCTTAGGAGTCAGGTGCATTTGAGACTGTAAGCCTGGTTAGGGATCATGGCTGCTCTCTCAGGGAAGGGTCCAAAGTGGTAGGGAGAAGGCAAGAGAGCCGTTGCTATCACCTTCCCTCGGGCTGGGAAGGCAGTGGTCCATTCTGATGTCCACCCTCATAGGACAATGTCAGCCTTTAAAATATCTACTTTGATATGGGCTTGTGGGCTCTTTCACCCTCTCACAAAGCCTCTTCCTCAGATTCTGTCTGTGGCAAACGATATATACAAAGTCAGATGCTCTTTGAATCATCCATGTTCTGTCACGTGTTATCACTGAACCCTGGGACCAAAAACAGTGCTCTGTTCATTGACACAACAAATGCTTACCGGGAATGTTGACTCTGCCAGCGTAGGGACATTCTGTGTCTGTGACAAAGTGCCCAAGTGAAAAATGATTATTTTAATTCACCATTTCAGAGTTTGTGCTAAAACTTACAAGGTGGCCTTGCTTCATCATATGGATTGTGGAGAGGGCAAGGCAGAGCAAACCTATTGACCTCACCTTCTGGGGCTGCAAAAGCAATCAAGGGAAGAGTTGGGGGGGAGATATAGTCCCCAGTTATTCTCTGTGTGACTGAGACTCACCTCCTAAGTTCCCACCAGCTTCCAACAGACCAACAAATTAAGAAACCATCAGTGGATTAACCCAGAGATGGCTTCCAAAAGTCCTCAAGAGCCAACCTCTGCATAGTGTTAGATTGGGGGACAACACTTCAACACAGAAGCTTTTGGGAAACATTCCAGATCCAAACTGTAACACGCACACTCGGGACTAACGCTAGATTTTTCTAAACTTACACATGCCACCAACTAAGGTTTTTAGTGTAGCTTCATTTCTGAGTAGACGTTAAGGAGTCTAGAGTGTTCTAAGCATTTGATCCTGTCCAGTTTCCTCATGACCTGGCAGCCTGCTTCATTTATTTCCCCCATCTTTCAGTGACTCTCTGCCGTGTGCCAGTTACATGGAAGGTGGTTGCACTGCTCTAACAGTCCAACTCTGGAGTCCACGGAAGGCTTCCTGGAGGTTGTCTGACTCTAGTACTTGCCTGTGGAACTTAATCTTCTACTCTCTGGTTCCCCCACTTTTCAATCAAGCATAAGAACAGTATCTAGCTGACCAGGCTGTGTTTATTACTTAAGGAGAAAATCGCATAAAATGTACTCTAGCTGAGCTGGGGCTATGCCTTAGTCAGGGTTTCTACTCCTGCACAAACATCATGACCAAGAAGCAAGTTGGGGAAGGAAGGGTTTATTCAGCTTACACTTCCACAGCTGCTCATTACCAAAGGACTGGAACTCAAGCAGGTCGGGAAGCAGGAGCTGATACAGAGGCCATGGAGGGATGTTACTTACTGACTTACTTCCCCTGGCTTGCTTAACGTGCTCTTTTATAGAACCCAAGACTACCAGCCCAGGGATCACACCACCCACAATGGACCCTCCCATCCTTGATGACTAATTGAGAAAATACCTTACAGCTGGATCTCATGGAGGCATTTCCTCAAGGGAGGCTCCTTTCCCTGTGATAACTCCAGCTTGTGTCAAGTTGACACACATAACCAGCCAGTACAGGCTACTAATTACATGTAAGGAATGATACTGATGGCTGTTTAGAAGGAGAACTCTGAGGTCAGACCTAGGGAAATAAATGCATTACAGAAAGAAGTGAAGCCAAAGAAGTCTATGGTTATAGAGAAGCAGAAGTTGGGCTCCAGTGAATATGGCAAACTCTGCCCTATCCATGTAATAAATTTCCATGGAAACTAAGCAACAGCAGCTGTATCCTTGTATCTTTGCATGATCTACTACCCTTATCATCATTACCAACATCACCATGACTACCAATATTACCATAGCTGCATCTGCCAGCTCCATCTAAAACATTTGCCCTTATTATTACCGCTAGTACATTACCATTATCTTTATCATTATCAGTGTCACTATCTCCATTATCACCATCTCCATCACTAGCCATATCACCATCACTGCCAACATCTCTGTCACCATCACTGTCCCATACCATCCCGTTCATCATCACTGTGTCTCTCTATCTCCCTTATCATCATCATCACCAGCAATATCTGTATCAATGCTATTGGCACCACCACTGCTACTGTTAGCATTCCAACTACTATTTCCAGACACTCTCAACTTTTCTAGCATCCAGTGACAGCAAGAGCTATGACGCTGAGTATATCAGTGTTTGTAAGATGAGCAGTCGCCATCTGTTTCAGTGTCTTCTAGGGCTCTCATTCAAACTCTAGCAGTCTCTGTCTCACTCCAAATTTGCCGAATCTTGAATTTGTAAGTATTCTCCAGAAGTCTAATTTTTTTTCCTGGAATGCCCCTCCAGTTATTTTTAGGATTTATTTACTTATGTAGATAAATGCTTTATTTGCCTGTATGCTTGTATGACAGAAGAGAGCATCAGATATCATTATAAATGGTTGTGAGCCACCATGTGTTTGCTGGGAATGGAAGTCAGGACCTCTGGAAGAGCAACCAGTGCTCTTAACTGCTGAGCCACCTCTCCAGCTCCAGGAGTCTACTTTTAACCAAGATTCCAGTTGGTTCTCCAGTAGGTAAGACAGGAAGTCACTGATCTATGAACTTGTTCCTAGTAAGCAAAGATGCCTAACTGACCTGCTGGGATTCCTTGAGTTTCTCATGAAGCTTCAACAGTGAAAACATTTGATTAGAGTCCATTGAGTATTAATGGTATCAATGCAAAAAGTAAGAACAGAACTAATAGGATGCATAAAGACTACATTGCACACAGACCAAGTGTACATTTGTTCTAGTAAGCTTTCCCATCTCTCTGGCTATGACATCTCTCACATATCAACTGAGGGAATACACCCAACTTCCATGTTTGCAAATGGCTGAGCTGGGACTGGAAACAGTGTCTTCCAACTTCCTGTATGGGCTAGTTAGTTTTCTAAGCAGCTGGTCCAGCGAAAGGGAGGCAAGGAAAACACCAGCAAGCCCAGACTGCTGTGTGTGTAACCTGGGATGTGCAGAGAACACAGGAGAGTAAGTAGATTTGGGGGACAAACTACTCTCTTCGTTCAGCTTCTCCTTTTCCTTTACCACCCCACCCCCAATTGTCAGTCCATGGCAACCCCAAAGCCTACCTTCCTGTCCACATCTCTCAGGGTATTTCTACCAGGCTTTCCTGCTGCTACCACCATCCTCCACTGCCCTCATCTGCCCAGGAACTCTTCATTTCTGCCACATTCCATGATCCCATCATGAGCTCCTGCATCAGAGGCTCCAGGCTCCCTGGGCATTGCACTGAGAGTGCCGCTATGGCTTTCCTTCATTCCATTCCATTTTTACTGGAACTCCATCTTGTCAAATAATTCTGTCCTGATAACCCCAGGAAAAGGGAGACGTTCCCTCCCTATACCATGGTTTCTTTTCACTCTCTGACCCATCCACTCAGTATATGTTAGGCTCCTCTGTAGTCTCTCCTTTTAATAAAAGGTAAATATTTTGAGAGCAATAACTGTCTGCTTTATTCAAATGACAACTGACATGTGGTAGGTGCTCAACAGAAATGTCCAAAATAAACGAATCACCCATTTTGTCAGATGTCTAAGCAGCAGTGTGAGTGATAATACTTTATTTACCCTTTCCCAAACAATACATTTGCATTTCAAAGTGACTTTCAGGGGAATTCATTCCAATACAAAGAAATCATCCCAGTGATGGATATTATAGCCTTTTCTTTGGCCTGTATAAATTGACATTTTGATGAACATGCTCAACCACCAAACAATTACCTTGCCATTGCTGTGAGTCTAGCACCTTGTCCCAGGCCTGACACATGGTAGTTGTTCAATAGTAGTTTATTGAATTTGACTTTGTGGGATGTTCTGTTTTGCCCACATGCACTATTTTTAGGCATCCTAATGCAATCTTCACACCCGGGCAAGGAGGGGCTTTCTAATTGCTAACTGCTAACCTCTTTGGCTTATAAAACTATCACCTCCCAGCCAGGCACAAATTCAGGTCTTACTTCTTTTCAGGGATGGCTTCCTGGTCCACTGTCATAATTTCACTATGTGTGACATGCAGACAATGTTAGATGGCCTCAAAAAAAAAAAATCCAGAATTTTCTTCCAGACAACAAATAGTTGTCTGAGTTCATGTGCAATTTAAAAGTTGGGTTATATGTTTTACACCAGGATTTCCAAGAGAAATTATAAATTCCCTATGAGGATGAGAGAAACAACTGCGCTAGGTGACTGTGCTTCATCTTACAGCCCAAGGATTCAGTGTTTAATCAGTGCTAAATTTATCAGATTCCACTTGGCTTTGAAAGAGAATGAACAGCTGCCAAGCAAACTGTGAAGGAACAGAACGCATCAATGTTCTGCTGAACCTGCAAGGAAATCCTTCCTAATTAAAACCTGCAGTTGCATCCCAATGAGCACACATTGAGCACATGGCCTCTGATGTGGGGACCTCCGTCATCCTACGTCGGAGGCTCTGCAGAAATCCCGAACACGTGTCTACAAGCAAGTTTTCATATGAAGAAAAGGTTCCAGTCTCCAGGGAAAGATGTCAGTACCCGGAATCCTGCATTTACTTAATCTTGTTGGATTTTTGTTTGTTTGCTTGCTTGCTTATTTCATTTTGTTTGTTTCTTTGTGTGTGCACACACATTCTTGTGTGTGCATATGTCCATTTGTGCACATATGTGTAGAATCAAGAAGTGTAACCTAGAGTGTTTCCTCAAGATATACCATGTTCCTTGACTTTAGGTACAGTCTCTCATTTGCCAAGTAGGTTAAGCACCTGGCCGTCGAGCCCCAGCAATCCACCTGTTCCTACTGACTTGGCTCTAAGATTTCACAAATGCTCCATCACACCCAGCGTTTTTATGTGGCTTCTGACAGATTCTCATGTTTGCACTGCAAGCACTTCACTGGCTGAACTGCCCCCTCAGGCAAAAGGAATCTACTAAACCCTTCTTCATACAATTTTTTTTAAATGCACCTTATTTTATTGGTGTGTATCAGGAATTGAGAGTTGTTACATACTCACATGTGTGGAGGTCAGAAGGCAGCTTGCAAGAGCACTTTACCTCTACCATATAGGTTTCAGGGATCAAACTCAACACCTTCCAACTTGGTAGCATGCACCTTTACCCCCTGAGCCACCTCACCAGCTCTGTCCCATCATGGTCACTGTCATACCCATTTCTTAATGCATCTCAGATCATATTAATAGTTGACTACTTCCCACACGTTCTATTTACTAGAAGGCTTATTTTCAAGATTATGTTGACCATTTACCTAATTTAATCATTTTAATCTATTTCTTGTTTAATAATATCTTCCTTTACATAAAGGTTTTGGGTTTTTTTTTTCTAACCTTCAAATCTATCTGGCATATAATGACTTACCTCTTCTTAATGAGACCTCTGCCGATGCTAAGACCAACGTTAACTCTCAATATTCTTTACTATATTTTCCATTTGATTACCCTTGAGGCGCTTAACATCTAACACACTGTTGCTTGCTAATGTATTGTTCCTGCCCTAGACGCCCACTCCTACCATATTCACCACTAAAGGCTGATTTTTGCTTGCTCTGTTGACATCGACCCTGTGTCATCTACAAAAGATATCCAATTTACACTTGTTGAAAGACGCAACAATGGTTGAGAATGTTGACTTTGGGGTCAGACTGTTATTTCAATTCAGATTCTATTACCCAGAAATGATGTTAAAGGTTTAGACTTCAGTTTCCTTCTCTGTAGTGTGGAGTGATAATGATGGCCACAACCTTGGCTTCTGTCCTACTGTGAGCCCCCAGTGTGTAGTTTTTGTAACTGACTCACGGTATCATTGTCCATTCCACCCAGAGGACAAAACTTGGCAAGTCAACTGAAAAGAATTATAGAAGCCAAGTCACGTCACGTATCAGGGACCATCCCTGGTACAAAGCTGGCACTCAGAAAGCAGCAGTTCACACCTCTTCTCAGGAATGCCAAAGACAGAAAACGAACACCCATCCAAAGAGGCAGAACATTGTTCCTAGATGCAGCATCCCAGTGTTCCTGATAGAGGCCAACCCAGCACTTTAGTCTGTACATGGAGTGGCTCCATGCACAGGAAGAGATAGAAGTCCAGCCTTGTAATATCTTGCAAAGCTATTGGGAACTCCAGCTTGATCATTTCTATTTGTTCATCTGTATGCACCAGGGAAGGTGTCTGTGATTGTCCCAGGATGAGTCCTTTACCTTTCTTGATCCTTACCTGGCTCCATTCACCTAAGAAAAGATACTTTGGATTCTCCTTTAAAAGTATTCTGTTCAAAGTAAAGGCCACAAGCATAACAATCTTGGATCTCTGGTCCTGGGTCAACCCCACAGCAGCTCCTGCTTCTGGGTGACTGTGGCTATCTTAAGAAACCTAGGTCCACTCCTGAACTGAACCCTTCCTGTTTGCACCCTCACTGCCACATGCTAAGATCCCAGTGGAAGGCCTCCCTCAGCTGACAGACCAGAGTGAGGGACAGGTGCGAGACCACTGTATTACCGTAAAGTCGATCTAAGAGACTCTCGACTGGGGGAAGAGAGACACTGGGCTTGGAAATGGGCCGCTTGGTAAAGAATGAGATGGAAGCAATCAGCTAGGCGTCCTAGTGGGGAGCCCAGTGTTGGCAGCAGAGGGACACTGGGAAGTGCAAAGAAGAGAGTTGCTGCTATGCAAGGAACTGGAGGGAAGGGGTGGGGTAAGACCTGGGCAAGGTGTGGCCATCTTACTGACAGACTCTGATTCCTGAAACTCAAGTCACAGCATTTTCTTTTACCAAGGCAGAGCAGAATCTATGACTCCAGGCTTGCCTTGCCTCTGACTTTGGCTATCACCCTAAAGATGATAGTCATATCGGCCCACAAATAGCCACAGAGCATGACAGTGACTACCACCAACATATCGTTTATACCTGGACTTGTAATGTTTTATGCTTACCAAACCTGCTTGGCCAGGGTCACTGGCACTTGTAGGTTACCTCCTACCATGACCTCTAACCTCCAACTCCAGCTTTGCCCTTCTCAACATAAATGTATTCAAATCAGTGGATCAGATAGGTTAGGTCCCACATGTGAGTGTGCCTGTAGTCTAGGACACTATCTACAGAGACCATTTTTCACTCACAGTGTGAGGTAATTTCACATGACATTATACATGTGGTTACAAAGGTAGGTATTGATGTGTGTGAATGAAAACAGAGCGATTTTGATTTTCCCCAACAATATTAACCACAGTGTCAGAAAATAAACTCTGTCATTTTCTATTCTATCCCACTCTTTAAAAACAAAACAAAACAAAACAAACCACAATCATAGCCTACTAGCTCGGTATTATGTCTGAGGTTGGAAAAACCCTGAGGTAGTGGAGGAGAATCACAAGGAGTCAGGCTATTGCAATGCAAAAATGGGAAGTTTTATTCAAAGGTCATAGCCAGGATACCAACAGCCACAAGGAGACATCCTTAGCCCTTGGAAGGCAAGGGACAGTAAAAGGCTTCTTGAGGTAGGAGACATCTCCAGGACAAGACAGAGACCTGGGAAAAAAGAGGCACCCAAGAATCAATAGGGGTGACCTTAGCTGTGACTCACAGCTTTGGGGATATGGACGCTAATAGGGTATCTCCTATAGTCAAGCAGGAACTCCAGTGGAGCAAAAGGGACACCAACCCACCCACAAAACTTTCAATCCAAAATTTATCCTGTCTATATGAAGTGTAGTGATAGGGGATTGAGCAGAGACTGAGGGAATAGCCAGCCACTCAATAACCAGTCTAACTTGAAACCCATCCTATAGGCCAGCACCAACCCGTGACATTATTAATGATACTTGGTTATGCTTGCAGACAGGAGCCTAGCATGGCTGTCCTCTGAGAGGCTTCACCCAGGAGCTAACTCAGACAGTTGGTGGAGCTTGAGTCATGGAAGAGTAGGAGGAAGGACTGTGGACCTGAAGGAGATAGGAACCCCACAGGACAACCAACCTGGACCCTTGGAGCTCTCAGAGACTGAACCACCAACCAAAGAATGTATATAGGCTGGACCAAGGCCTCCCTGCTCATATGTAGCAGATGTACAGCTTGGTCTTCACGTGGGTCTCAAAAACTATTGCCTATACATGGGCTTTGTTCTTCTAGCCAGGCTGGCTTGACTGGCCTCAGTGGAATAGGATGCACCTAGCCTTGCAGACTTGATGTGCTGACAGGGGAGGATACGGGGGGGGGGGGGGGAAGGGCACATTCCCAGAGGAAAAGGGGACAGGAGAAGGATTGTGGGAGGGGGTGACCAGGATGGGGGCAGTGAGCAGGATGTAAAATGAATAAATTAAAAAAAAAAAAAAAACTGGTTCTAATCTACACCAAGTGCCTCTGAGAGGACCCGGGAAGGGGACAGTAGATGTGGCTCCTTGGATCTTCACCTTTGCAGAGCAAGTTCTCTCACCCATTGAGCCATCTCAGCAGCTCCACTGTTTTTCTTTTTACTTAAAATATTTCCCAGAAAATAACATATGTACAGTGACCCCAGCTGCATCTCTGATGCAGTCCAGGGGAGGCAGGCTTCTCTCTCCTTCTCTCGCAATTAATGAAAATCCGATAATCAACAAAACTCAGGCCACCTCCATCAAGTGGATCTTTAGAGAATAAATATTAGAAAGAGTGGTCACTAGGCAGGCACACGAAAGAAGGGGAATTATCAAACAAGAAATCAAGCCACCAAGCCGAGAGCAACACCATCTCTAATTACATGCTCTCTGGCTGTGGTTTGCAACATTCATGTTTCCTCTGAAGCTTGCTTCTGAGGGTGGCCTGACTTAGGTTGGGGGGAGAAATCAGAGATCCTCCCCCCTTAAGATAAGTTGCTTCTGGAACACTCCTGGGACCACACCTATAACCATGTTCTGACCCTGGGCTTGCCTCCACATCAAGCCCTGGAGACACTAACCAGGCCTGCCCACTAGATGCCACCTCTTACGACTGAGGAAAAATGGCTTATTGAAAGTTGCAGGTCTGATAATGGCAAGGCAGGGCCCTAGAGTCTGGGTCTTTGAAAAACACCTGGCATGGGACTTTCCTAATCAATATTGAACAGTTTGTTGTAAGGTTATATAAATTTGGGGAGCATACTTCTTTTCTTCACAGCCTGATGAGTTTAAGTACAGTGCCATTTGAATATGAAGAGGTAAAAATTAACATGTAATTTTGTTGTGCATTGAAATAAAATGTTTTTCCAGACCTTGAACCCATGACAACCTACCTGCCTCAATATTCCAAGTTATATTGATGATATATATAATGTAAATATAAATACAAATATATATATATATATATATATATATGAAGTTATATGTATAAGTTACCACTTATATGTATGACATATACTACATTGGTTGTATATCATATATAAAATATGTTATATGTAATATATTATATAAAATATGTTATATATGTGTGTGGATATGTTATATGTGCTAAGGGGGGAGAGATCAGAGATCAGACCTTAGGCCACACACACATATACACACACACACACACACATATGTGTGTGTATGTGTGTATGTATATGTGTGTGTGTGTGTGTGTGTGTGTGTGTATGTCTGTATCTGTGTTCTATGCATAAGTTACCACTCTGTAAATGGTCTCTCTCAATGTTTTACAAAGTCTTCAATAAACTGGTTACATCAAGACAATTAAGGTCATTCTTACCTTGGTGACCATGTAGTAGATTCTATATTCAGATAAGACTCTAGTTCAAGTCTGTGGCTATAAATCTTGATTGTGAATTTGACTGGACTGAAAGATGACTAAGAGTATTAGTAAACCCTACCCTGGTTGTGTCTCTGAGGGTGTTTCCAGAGGATTGACAAGTGGAATAGCAAATGAGGGAACCACCTGTTCTGAGTGTGGGTTCTAATAGGCTGGGGCCCTGGTGAAGTAGACTTGGAGGAAGAAAAAGTTGGTTAGTTCAAGTAATGTCCATTCTTCCAGAGAGAGTAGCCCTTACTCTCGCAACAGCTGTGCACATTAGATTCCAGCTTTTCTCTGATCCTCCAGGATGGACTCACACCAGTGAATCTCCAGCAAGCTCCTAGTCCTTCGGCTCGGACTTGCATGTATCCCTGGTCCTCCTTGTTCTCGGGTTCTAGCATCTGGATTTAAACTGCCGAGTGGTCTGTCTTCAGTGTGCAGGTGGCCATTGTTGGACTATCCAACTTCCAATTATAAAAATCAATCCATGCTGGGCGTGGTGGTGCATGCCTTTAATCCCAGCACTTGGAAGACAGAGGCAGGCGAATTTCTGAGTTCGAGGCCAGCCTGGTCTACAGAGTGAGTTCCAGGACAGCCAGGGCTATGCAGAGAAACCCTGTCTTGAAAAACCAAAAAAAAAAAAAAAAAAAAATCAATCCAATACATAATTTCCTTAATACTTGTATATCCTCTCTTCAGCTGCACCCGTAACTTCTTTTCTATCAGAAAATGGCATCAGGGACGTCTAACAATGTTACGTAAATCACAGGCTTACTCTAGAGAACCCTGACTAATGCCCTGACTAAGTCCAAGCCTATTGATGCTCTAGCTGTGGGGAACCTTTGGATATAAGAAATTTGAGAAAAATATGAACTGGTGAAGTGCCTAGAGACATGAGTTATAAGTGATATCTGTGTGGAAGGTGAGCAAACTAAATTAGTTGCTTTCTCCACTTTGACAAACAGCCTTTTCTCATTAGCATCTTCAGTAAGGGGTCATGTGTGAGAACATGCCTGGTCTGCTTTTAAAAGTTGTGTAAGAATATCACTAACACTCAGGATAAACATCAAACTGAAATTTCCGCCTACCCTATCCTATTCCCACCAGCTGACTCTGATATACATTTGTCAGATATACATTCATCACCATACTACATTGCAGTCAGCATGGTTTGGTCAAGGACATTGCTGTTCTTCTAATAATTAGTACCAGTACACACTGGGAGACTAAAACCCTTAATAATTGTAATGTAACTACAGTTTCAAACTACTGCAGTGTTTCCTCATTTGCAATATGATTTTCTGTCTTTTTGGCCATGATTAAGGAAAAAAATATGACTATGTAAAATAAGTAAATGTATATAAATTGCATACATAGTGATGGTAATCCTAAAGTTTTGTGCATTTTAGACAAGTGCTCTTGCAATGAGCCCTACCCCAGCTCTTGAAAACATTACTATTCACCCTGATGTGTCAAGAATCACAATTCATGTGTTTTCTCCATTTAGTGTTATAACTGTTTTGTTAAATGACTGGTGGTTGTTCTTTTCTTACTTCATGTAATCTATTGTCATAGAACCATAATATAAGAAAAAATATGATATAGGTAGGGTTTCCTACCACTCAAGGTAGTAGAGGGTCTTGGTCCCTATCCTGTGGGCATAAGTGGTATGTATGACTATGTTTATATAATCGGACCTCTTGAACCTCTTTGATTGGGGTCACATCATATGTCACCTGCTTCTAGAAACTGTTTGGCATCCAGCAAGTAGAGCGTGGTGAACCAGCGATCCTCCCCAGAGGAAGAAGTATGAGTGAAATGCAATGATGAATGGCTTTGCTGATGAGATTACAGAAGGAACATGTGGATATCCCCTGAGCACTTGGCGTCTTCTGCAAAGTAGAGAACCTACCTCTATTAACCTTGATAATCCTAAAATAAAGAAAATGAAATAAAATATAATCCTCTGGTTTTATCAGATAGGACACAAGTGGACAACACAAGGACCTTGGGTTTTCTCTGCACATCTCTGAAGGGACAGGGACCATGTTACTGCTTATTTCTTAGGACTGGGATTTTACTGGATTATTCTCTGGTTTTCCAACCAGGTTCCTACCTCAGCTCTAATGCTTCCATTTATTCCTCAGAGTTTTCTTTCCAAAGGACATAGAGTTTTCTGTCATTTCTGAGACATGAAAATGGCTTTGGCTTTTTCCCTTTGCAGTTATTACATAAAGAAATGAATAACATTAATGCATTATTTATTTGCGGGAGGTAAATAAAGAGAAGCCAAAAGTCATACCAGTGCCTGTAGCAATAGCTGGGCCCTGAAAAAGGATGGAGGTGGAGTAGGGCCTGCAAAGGTTCCTCCATCCCTGTCTGCCTCAGACCCAGACCTAACTGCAGCCAGCCCTTTACCCAAGTGTGGTGGTTTGAATATGCTTGACCCATAGGAAGTGATACTGTTAGGAGATGTGGCCTTATTGGAGGAAGTGGGGGTGGGCTTTGAAGGTTCCCTTCTATGCTCAGACTCCACCCAGGGCAGAAGAGGGTCTTCTTATGACTGCCTTTGGATCCAGATGAAGAACTTTAGGCTCCTCCAGCCCCCCCCCCCATCTGCCTGGATGCTACCATGCTTCTTGCCATGATGATAAAGGACTGAACCTCTGAAGTTGTAAGTTAGCCACGATTAAATGTTGTCCTTTATAGGAGTTGCCTTGGCCATGGTGTCTCTTCACAGCAATGGAAACCCTGACTAAGATGTCAGGTTCCAGAGACTTCTCTCCTCCAGTCTTCCTTCAGACGTGGAAACATTAACTAACCAAAACAAAGGAATTAAATGCATTTTGTTCAGAACTTTCAGATTCAGTGCTGCCTGCCTGACAGTGGACTCATTAAAACATTTGGGAAAATCAGCATGCTAGTAAAGGAAGTGATATTTTAACACAAGAGTCTACAAATGATCCACCTACTTATGACCCAAGAACCACAAATGTTAGCAACTCCTGTTTCCATAGGCTCAAGCTTTCTCTGTGCCTCCTTGGAACCTAAAGGCTCACACAGCACCTACTTTAACAGTGTGAGTTTTCCCAGACTACGTAGAGAAGGCTCATTGTCTTGCAAAAAGCATGTACACAGGACTGCAGAGTCATGCTTCTGGCAGGCAAGAAGCTCTCCCTTAGAATTTTGCCTGTTCTACTGAGAACCCATGATCTTCTCAGACAGAGTATTGAGTGTCTCACTATGCAAGGTGCATGATGGTGGAACTGCTAAACATGGAGGGTTTGGGAGAAGGAAGGGAGCTGGAGGCATATGTATTGCTCTGACCATCTCAAACCCACCTCTAGCAAAGATGAATCTTTCTGGACTGGAAAATGTAGAAGTTGGTAGAGGACTTGCCTAGCATGCCCAAAGCTCCAGATTAGGTCCCCCACACTGCATAAACTTGCTGAGGTAGCTCAAGTCTGTAATCATGGCACTGAGAAGATGAAAGTTCAAGGTCATTCTTGACCTTGCAGGAATTAGTAAAAGGTGCGATAAACATAGGCTGGCACGGCTGTCAGCAAGAAGTAGAGGAAGAAAAGGGAGTCCAAAAGGACATCGTGGGATATGTGATATGGGATATCTGAGGTTCAAGTTCAGCTGAGCATCCTACTCTGTACCTGGTACTCCGGTCCCTATGTCCTTCTACCCTCCTGCTGAAGTATCTCCAACACATCTATAGCATACAAAATTATTTTAAAGGAGGTTCTAATGCATGGAAAACATTTTAAAAGGAGGGAGTTATTACAGGACACAGTTATTTACATAGTAGCTGATGACTATTGCATCTGTGTATGACAAGAAAAACTTGTGCCTCCCCTGTGTCACTGTCCTGCAGAAAGAAGTGAAGAGCCATATTTTTGAAAGGTATGAACTGTAATATTAATGAGAAACTTAAAATAGTTTATTACCATTTAATATATTTAAATATAATCTGCAAGTTGTATGTTGAATTTTGGCCCCAGGTCATTGCCTTTTATGTCCTTGCAATTTTGCCCTATGGTCTTACAGTTCTTCATATTAAGGCAGTTTAGGGGCTAGAAAGATAGATCAGTGGTTAAGTGAGCCCAATTTCCTTGCAGAGTATCTGAGTTCAACTTCCAACACCCACATTAGGAGTTCTCACAACCGTTTGTAACTTCAGCTGCAAGGGATCTGCCAACTCTAGCTTCAGGGAACACCTACGCCCATGTGTGCATACTCCCGTGTGTACAAATAATTTAATTAAAAATGAATGTATTAAAGGCAGATTATATTTTTACTGGCTGATTTAGTAGGGTATAATTGCTGTGATAAGACACCATGACCAAGGTTATGATAAAAGACAATATTTAATTGGGGCTGGCTTACTGGTTCAGAGGTTCAGTCCATTATCATCAAGGCAGGAAGCAGGGCAGCATCTCCACAAGGCATGGTACAGGGGGAGCTGAGAGTTCTACATCTTGTTCCAAAGGTAACAAGGAAAAGACTGACTCCTCAGACAGCTAGGAGGAGGGTCTCAAAGCCCACTCCCACAGTGACACACTTCCTCCAACAAAGCCACACCTACTCCAACAAGGTCACACCTCCTAATAGTGCCATTCCCTAGACCAAGCATTCAAACCACCACACTGGCCCATTTTGGTTAATGCATCAGTAACTTATTACCTGCTGTGTCTTCATGACTAGGCTTAGCTGCTTGCTTCTTGACATCAATATGAAAAGAACATGCTAAACAAGGGAGATGTTCTCATTTGTCTCAGAAAAATAAAATAACTGTATACAGATATTAGCACTCAAGATTTGAAACCAAGTCTAGATGAGGAAAAATTCACAGAGTTATGAAACATATGTAAGTGCTTCTCATTAATGGCCTGGAGATAAGGGGTGGTTATTACAATAGTATCACTGGGACAAACAGTGACTGGTGAGGTACACTCCATTTCATCATACTCAGGGATGACGAGTCCTTTGTGAACACAGACTCACATGGGTGTGCATGACAAAGACTTATCAATTTATCTAAGAGATCTGTCATCAGCAAGCTGAGTAGACAACCCAGTCCTAGGGTTTCCCAGGATGCACAGAGAAACCACCTATGAAAGCGAGCATCCAGATTGCTAATGAGATTAGCAGTGATCAGCTTAACTGAAAAACCAAATGCTGTTCCTGCAAGTTGCAAAAAAAAAAAAACATTTCAAAGATGGAAATGAGAATTAGTGGCCACTAGAAGCCCTAGCACCAAACAGCTGTTTAACAATCCATTCACCAGAGTCAACATTTAGTCAGAGAAAAATTGGATGGTATTTTACACTGAAAAATATGTTTCATTAAACTTAGTATTTGTGGGATGAATCCAGTATGTACCAGATGGGAAAGTTAGAGAATCCGGTTTTAAATTTTAATTAGCAGTAATCTCCAGAAATATGTCTGCCACAAAACCACCCGCTCCCTTCTCCCTTGAAATAAATATTTTGAGACTAATTTCTAAGTTGTGTGGTTTCCACGTCACCACCTTTCAAAGTGATAAAGCCAAATATTTAGATGAGTATTGCTAAACTACAAAAGAGAAAATGCAAACTCTTTGAAAACCATACTGTACCTAGTACCATTTGATTTGCCCACATTTAAAAACCAAAGCAAATGACCTAGTGGAGCTGGATCAGAAGCCACAGTCAAGCAGCCATGGAAATGGAGGAAATATGATTTTTAAAATCTGTAGAAATGACTTGCTAGGATGTCCCAGTTTGCCTTTCTGTTGTTGTTATGAAACATTTCCTTCCTTTCAGTACTCATTGGTCAATAAGAGCTACAGAACATCTGTTCATTTCCTGGATGTTATTATAAAAACCAATGACAATTTTGGAAGGAAAGGACTTATCTGGCTTATAGCTTTCTGTCATTGTCAAGGGGAGTCAAGGTTGGAATTCGGAGTCAGAAACTGAGGCAGAGATGAAGGTAGCCGAACTGCGCCACACCTAAAAGATGGCGCTGACTTCTTGTGTATGAGTCAGCAAGGCGAGGCTGTTTACCACCCGAAAGGTCCCAGTGTGCATGTACTAACTATGTCACAGCCCACTCTCGGGGCATGCAAATTGAGCACCAAAGCTGAAGCTAATCAGGTACTGACACGAGCTCCCTAAGCGTATATAAGCAGCACCTTTTCCTCCTTCGGGGTCCTCTCCATCACGTTAAGAAAGCTGTACAATAAACGCTTTCCTGCAGAAGAATCCTGTTGTCAGGCATCGTTCTTGCTGGCGAGGTGGTGCGCCCGACACAGAGACCATGGAAGAGCCATGTTTATTGGCTTGCTTCCTCTAGCTGGCTCTACCTCCCATCTCTCTTATATAGTCTAGACCCATCTGCCTAGGGATGGGGATGGGCCCTCTCATATCAATTAGCAACTTTAAAAATGCCTGACAGATACTCTCAGAAGTCCATGTGATAGAGGCAATTCCTCAGATGAGATTCTCTCTTCCCAGATATGTCTAGGTTTGTATCAAGTTGACAGAAACTAGGAAAGGGCATCAAGGGAAATCCGGGAATAAAAACAAAAATACTTCAATGTACAATATGTAATCTGTAGACCTTAATATAGACAAGCTTAAAAATCTTCCTAAAGCTAACATTCAGCATCAGCTATGATGTCAAGTCAGGGATGGAGGGTGATTGAATCAGTATGGTGTTCCCCAAACACTTCTGGTAAAAATAGACTTTCAAGTAGAGGGTGAAAAGACCTTAATAGATCTGACACCAGTAGAGATCCCAATGGCATCTTTCCTTTGCTTCCTTTCAATACTCGTTGGTCAATAAGAAACACAGAATGTCTATTCATTTCCTGGACATTCTGTGCAGGTGAGCTCAGGAGGAATACACGCCTTGTGTCTGGCTTTTTTCTCTTGGTCCTGTGTTTACAAAGCTCATCCACATTTCAACTTGTAACAGTGCTTCATTCTTTTTTGTTTGTTTGTTTTGTTTTTCGAGACAGGGTTTCTCTGTATAGCCCTAGCTGTCCTGGAACTCACTTTGTAGACCAGGCTGGCCTCGAACTCAGAAATCTGCCTGTCTCTGCCTCCCGAGTGCTGGCTTCATTCTTTTTTAAAGGTCAAATTATCTTCCACTAGATCGACTGATGGATATTTGGGTTGTATCCACTATGCTAAGAACACTTGTGTAAAAGTTTCATGTGAAGAAAGGAGTAGTTGGGACTGTGTGGTAACTACATGTTTCTGAAATCTTCTACAGGACCTTTTATTTATATTCGGACTGATTTGTGTTTTCCATATTCCAACCAACAACGTTTAAAGCATCAGATATCTCCAGATTCTCAAAAACTTTATTCTGTTCTTCTGGTTTCAAACACCATCATGGCTTGAGGTGTACCTCAGTACACTTTTGAGTTGTTTCTCCAATGACTAACGCTATTGAACATTTTAACATACTTATTTTCTATTTTGGATATTGATTCCTAAACTGGTTTTCTTAAATTTTAATTGAGCCCTTTGTCTTTTTTAAAATTATTGAAACATAAGAGTTTTTATATAATACCTTGGTGTAATCTAACCAAGCAAGTAAAAGCCCTGTGTGACAAGAGCTTCAAGTCCCTGAAGAAAAAAAAATTAAAGAAGATATCAGAAGATAGAAAGATCTTCTATGCTCATGGATCAGTAAGGTTAACTAGTGAAAATGACCATCTTACCAAGAGCAATCTATAGATTCAATGAAATTCCTATTAATATTCTAACACAATTCTTTACAAACCTTGAAAGAAACACAAAACCCTGACATCATTACTGATGCCATGTTGTGCTTGCAGACAAGAACCTAGCCTGGCTGTCCCAGAGGCTCCACCAGCAGCTGGCTGAGACAGATGCAGACACTTACAGCCAACCATCGGGCTGAGGTCAGTGACCCCTATGGAAGAGTTAGGGGAAGGATTGAAGGTGCTGAAGGGGATGGCAACCTCATAGGAATTGCAACATTATCAACTAACCAGGACCCTTCAGAGCTTCCAGAGACTAAGTCACCAACCAAAGAGGATATATGGGTTGGTCTGTGGCCCCTGGCATATATGTAGCAGAAGACTGCTTTGTCTGGCCTCAGTGGGAGGGAATATGCCTAATCCTGTATAGTCTTAGTATCCCAGAGAAAGGAAATGCTGGGGGCAGTGGGTATGTGTGTGTGAGGGGCTGAGGGTGGATGCAGAAAGCACCTTCTCTGGTAAAAAGGTGAGGGAAGATAGACTGAAGGATGCTGAGAGGGTATACCAGGAAGGGGGCAATATTTGGAATATAAATAAATAAAACAATTTAATAAAAAGTAAATAAGAAAGAAAGAGAGAAAGAGAAAGAAAGAAAGAAAGGAAGGAAGGAAGGAAGGAAGGAAGGAAGGAAGGAAGGAAAGAAGAAAGAAAGTCTCAACTTCATATGGAAAAACCAAAACCCCAGGATAGATAAAACATACAATAAAAGAACTACTGAGGTATTATCATCCCTGACTTCCAGCTGTACTACAGAGCAATAGTAACAAAAACTGCACAGTATTGGTACAGAGACAGATAGGTGAATCAATGGAATCGAATTGAAGACCCAGAAATAAAGCCACACATCTATGGACACTTGTTTTGTGACCAAAAACAAGCCAAAATCATACAATGGAAAAGGGAGAGCACCTTCCACAAACAGTGCTGGACTAACTGGATGTCTGCATGAGGGTGAATGCAACTAGATCCGTATTATCACCCTGCGCAGAACTCAAGCCCAAGTGGGTCAAAGAGTTTTTATATAATTTGGATGTAAAATTCTTGTCAGATGATTGCAAATATGTACATATTTCAAACATGTACATATTTGAGTACACAGATATTTGAGACAGTGTCTCCCTTTGTTTGACCTAGAGCTCTCTATGTAGACCAGCCTGGCTTCAAAGTCACAAAAATATTACTTGTCAAGTGCCACGATTAAAAATTGGTGCCACCACACCTGGCTATCTTACTCTTTGAGTTGCCTTTTTATTTTAATCATGACTTTTGAATTTTTTTTTGAAGTTTTGATGAAATCTCCTCTCTCTCTCTCTCTCTCTCTCTCTCTCTCTCTCTCTCTCTCTCNNNCACACACACACACACACACACACACACACACTTTACTTGTTTCTCAATGTCCTTTTAAGAAGGTCATAATTACTTACATGGCACTCTTTCCTTGGATATATAGAGTTTGGGGCTTTACATTTAGATCTTGGATGTGATTTAAGTTTTATGTGGAAGAAAGCCCTCAACATTCATTCTCTGTGTGAAGGTCCAATTGCCTCAACATCATTCATCTGGAAAATATCACTCTTCCACCCCCCCAATTAGTTGTCTTGGTATTCTTATGTGTGATCAGTTATCCATAGACAATGAGTTTATTTTTGAATTCTCAATTCCATCCCATTAATCTCTACATCTATTTTTATGCCATTACTCTGGCCTTGAGTAGAATACCATTTTATTCAATTATAATAATAAAAAGTTTGTCTTCCAAATTCCTTCTTCTTCTTTTTTTTTTTTTCAACATGATTGTCTTCAAGGACTGATAGGGCTCTTAGATTTTCACTCAGGATCATCTTATTGATTTCTGAAAGAAAAAAAAAACCCAAAACAAAAAACAAAAACCAGTGGTCTGTGATGTATGTCTGAAGTGGAAACTTAAGGGGTTTTTGGTGAGTCAGTTATGTTGGATGGTGTTTTGCTGGGACAAACATTGAAAGTGTTTTCCTGAAGCAGACACAATTGAAAGGATGTTTCAGTAAAACAGACACAGGTGAAAAGATGCTCTGCTAAACTATGTGGCTTCTTGCCAGTCCTCAGACTCAGCATGACCGGCAGAGTGAGGTCAGTTGATACAGAAGCACATGGAGTTTGGCTAAGAAGCTAAGAGGCTGAGGCAAGACCTGTGGAGGACACATGATGTTGAAGGACTCAGCGGACTGTGAGAGGGACTTGCTGGCAGGCCACCTTCACTGAGAGAGGCACTGCAGAGAACTTCTGGCATTCCTTCTGGTCTGAATCCTTCCTGCTGACTCATGCCAATTAGGCTGAGGCCTGGTTGTTCCAATTAGGCCATGCCACAGCCACTTCTCGCCCCTCTACGGACCTGGACTGCTGGTGTATCCATGAAATGTTTGCAAGTGGACTGAGCTACTGCTGCTGATTTGTGAACTGAACTGCTGATTTCCTGACAACTCAGATAGGATTTTGCTCCAAAGAACCATTTCTAAACAGGTCCACTTCCCCCATAGCCTTTTTTCCCCACTACCTCTGGTGTGTGGTCGGCTAGACAGGGAGGTCACAGCATTTAAGAACCATCATTAGAAGTAGGTTTTGAAAAAAACTAAAGCTGCGTACGCCACATTAAATCTGCATGCTAATGTAAGAAATTCTGTCACCATAATTATGTCACTGCTTACGCCATAAACACAGCGAGCTCTGTCTGTTTTAACTTGGATATTTAGTTTTTATTAACCACATGTCTTAGTATTTCATTTCTTTTGCTGATTTCCTTCCTATAAAATTTATTACTTTGGTCCCATTGCATGTAAAATTGATCTTAATTTTTATATTATCCATTTCTAGAACATATAAATATTAACTTCATGACCAGGGGAAATTGGATAAGTTAAGAGCACTTCTTGCACACGAGTGAAAACTTATGTTCAAAATCCCAGACCACATATAAAAGTCCGGGTATGGTTGCAAGCACCTGTAGCCAGCATTAGGTCATGGGGCAGGGGAACAGAAGAATTCACTGCTAGTATTTATTTACTGGGCTATGGTTTAGCTCTAGGTCCAGTGAGAGATCCTCTCTCAAGAGAATAAAGCAGAGTCATCGAGCAAGAAGGTGAACTTTACTATGTGTTTTAATGGCTTTTCTTTCGTGTTGCCTATATACAGGATAGGGCCATCTGCATAGAGGGGCTTCTTTCTTTCTGATTTTGAGGTTTTCCATTTCAGTGTGCTTTTGAAATGTGCTGGTTAGAACCCATAGCAAAGTGCTGGTGCAAAGTGGTGACAGTCCCTTGTCCTGTCCTGGGTTACTGAGCAAGTGCCAGCCTCTCACTGAGAAGTGTGTTCCCTAGGGGATCTTTACAGCTGAGAACGCCCCTTCTCTTCTCACATTTTGAGCATTTTTTTTTAATCTTGAAAAGGTGTTGTTAGGCTTTTGTTAACTGTTCTTTCTGTGTGTTCTGAGATCCCCGCGTGTGACTTTTGCCCTTTGCCCTACTCACATCCTGAGTATTGCATCATACTATCATATTTACATCCTGGCTAGTTTTTATGTCAACTTGACACAAGGTAAAGTCATCAGAAAGAAGAAAGTCTCACTTAAGAAAATGCCTCCTCCATAAGACTGGACAGTAGGCAAGGACATTTTCTCAGTGATTAATGGAGGAGGGCCCAGCCCACTGTGGGTGGTACCACACTAGGCAGATGGTCCTGGTTTCTGTAAGAAAGCAACCTGAGCAACGCACAAGGAGCAAGCAGCACCTCTCTGTGGCCTCTGCATCAGTGCCTGCCTCCAGGTACCTGCCCTGTTTGAGTTCCTGTCCTGACTTCCTTCAATGATGGACTACAATGTGAAAATGTTAGCCAAATAAACTCTTTTCTCCCTAGCTTGCTTTTTGGTCATGGCATTTGGTCAGTGCACCAATAGAAACCCTAACTAGGACACTATAGAATGCCCTGACATCGTGGGAACAAATTCCACTTTGCCCTAGAGTACGATCCCTTTCATTATCACTAGGTTTGGCTGGCTAGCATTTTGGTGAAGACTTTTTACATCTGTATTCACCAGGAATACCATCTCCAGTTCTCTTGTAATATCTTTGTCTCATTTTGTTAGCAGGGTAATATGGAGCCGAGAAAAAGAATTGAGATGTACTCTCGCTTCTATGATTTTTTCCAAAGAAATCTATTTATTAAAAGAATGTGAAGCTGCTGTATTTTCATTATCCCTTTTTCTGAAAGTTTCTGCAACCATTGGATATTTGACTGAGAGCAGGTAGAGGGAGGCACTGCAACAGAGCGGGTGTGGATCTTGCCATCGAAGGAACGGTGTGGTGGTACACGCCACAGGTTTTCTCTTTGCTTCTCACTACATTCCATCCCTGAAGCTTAAAAAAATTCACAAAATGTGTGGATGCTCATAGACATGGACAAAACAGTCCCAACAGAAGCCTGCTTTCTTAAAGAATAGGGAAGGTGCAATGCAGCAAGCCAACCCTTTTAGACAAAAGCTGTTCTAGGCTGGGCAAAAACCACAGGGTGAGAATGTGGACTAAAATAATGCCCTGTCTTCTCACCCCATCCATTTCTGTAATGATTGGGTGATATGTGTAGACTCTCTTATAATTCTATATCGAGGTTCCCAGTTCTTTCTAGACAGGGTCAGAGATGGCTAAAACTGTAGCCATGACTTCCATCCTCTCTAGATGGCATCCAGGATGTCAGTGGAGTAGAGACCATGGAAGGGAGTGATATGCTGAGCAACTACATTCATGAGATGACACCCACTCACACGTGTATCAGATGAAAGTCCAACACCCAGGTTGTCCCAACCAACAATAGCAGGAGTGCCATCCTAAGAGTATCCTTAGGGACTGAATGAGTGAGGTTCAACTTTCACCCTCATCCAGTCCCCACCAAGATGACTTCAGAAGCAGTTAGTTAAAACAGAAAGGTTAATTAGCCTCTCCAGGTGTCAAGACACCCAGACAGTGGGGTTTCATTAGGAAATCAATTGTCAGACTAAAAGCAAGGAAGCTCTTAATCAAATATGTTTTGTTTTTTCCATGCTGGGGGATTAAATGGAGAGCCTTCCATATGGTAGACAGGAGCCTAGCTGCTGAGTGAGAGCCCTAGTCTTTTTTTTTTTTTTTTCTTTTTGTAACAAAGTCTCACTCAATGCCCCAGACTGGCCTTGACCTTACAATTCTCATGGCTCTTGTTTCTGAGTATCTAGGATTATAAGCCTAGACCACTAGGCCCAGCTTTAACCAAGGTTTTTGTTTGCTTTGGATTTTGAGACAGGTTCTCCTTATATAGCCCAGGATGGTCTTGAACACTCAGCAGCAATGGTCTTGTTTAAACATCCCAAACGCTAGGACTACCAGGACAATGAATATATATTGATATTGGGATGATAGAAAAACACTGTAATTATCAGAAATGGGGTGGAGGCATGCACTACCACACTTGCCTGACCAAGTTTCAAAAGATATGCATATATATGTGTATATATGCATATGAATGATTCATTTTCAAGTAAGAGTACTCCCAAACCTCAGGATGTGTTAGAGAATGTGCACAACCAGTTGAAGCAGAGCACAACCAGTTGAAGTTGTTAACTCCCATCCTTACATCGGATAGCAAGTTCATAGGTATCTAGTTTATAATTAGCACAAGTTCTTAGCTAAAGAACATAAAATTGGTTTATGGGTAAATTAAAGATGAGAAGATGGCATGGAATATGGTGATGATTCACCAACATTACACTCCTGGGGTCCATTTAGGGAAAATAAATTCTGATAAACCCTTGCCTCTGCCTATGGCACCTTTCAAAGGCCTTTCTCAGTGCTTCTGACAATTTTTCCTTAAAAGATTAAAATTTTAAGCAAGTCTTTTTTTTTTTAGAGAAGTTATGATCTAGGTTCCCACACTTCCAAATGGACACATGGAGAGTGTGGTAAGCGTTCCTTCCCAGGGGAGCTGTCTTGGTCAAAGGTCTGGCAGGGTCTGTTTTCTCAGTTGTTCTGCCAGCCTGGGTGTGAGATGGCCTCATTCTCAGCTCAGCTCTTCCAGACATGTCTCCATCTGCGTACATGGCCATGCATTTCTCTCATCAATACAGTGCTTGCTAAATGCCCCGTGCATCTTGTTGAGCGTGTCTTCAGTAGTTATTTTGCAAAAAGTCCTTCAGAAGATAACATTTTTCCCAGGCAGCACGGTTATAAATACAGCCACCTAAAAACCAATCAAGCAAGCATATTTATGCGTGTCCGTGCATTCTGCCATCTGTATGGAAAGATCCAGGTCAAGTTCAGCCTCTGAGCCAGCTGTTTAGAAGTGTCTGTTAATATGCATTTTATAAATGTGTCACTTAGTAATGCCATGTTGATAGGCACATGGCATCTGAGACCGATGCAGAGTTTCACACGGGACTCTCCTGGTAGAGACCAGCAATAGCTGAGATGCCAACTGCTGTCTCTGGGTGTGACACACTCTCACAACTGTTCACTTGAAGATGATACTTCTCTATATATGGTTCTGACCCAGACTCATCTGTTTTCAGTTAGAGGCTTACTATTTAAAATTAGTGTCACTTGTTTTTAAATCACAGGGTACAAAATCATAAGTGGTTTCTTGTGCTTCTGACCTCTCATCCTAACCAAGACTCTCAAGTATGTCCTCTCTGCTTTGGGAACAACTGTCAACCTGGCCCCATGTGTAGTTTTTATGGTGAGTCTGAAATGTCTCTCCTATAAGGTCAACTACTTGGACACCTACTCTCCAGTTGGTGGCGCTGTTCGGGGAGATTGAAGATCCTTAGGAGGTAGAGTTCTGGGTCTTTGTGAACTGGTCTCTGGAGCTTACAGCCTAGCCTTGTTTCCTGATCCACTCTTGGTTTCCTGTCTGCTGTGAAGAAGTAGATTCCTGGGGGCTCCCAATTAATGCTTTCCCCATCATGATGACCCCCTGAAACTGTGAGCAGAGGTAACGTTGCCACCCTTAAATTGTTTATGCCTCAGCAGCAACACACACAAAAGTAACCAATGTACTGATTAAGGACCAATTCCTCTGATGGATGGCCCACTATAACCATCAACAAAGCCTCTAGATAAAACAAGAAGAAAGAAAAAAACAAAAGCTTCTAGCTTCCTGCCTGAGCCATAATGTTGTATCTCCTTTCAATGACATAATTTTGAAAATCATGTACTATTTAAAAATTAGTGATACTAAATTTCATTTTTCAAACTTGGGTTGGAAGAAAGGGAAATCTCATGCTTCTAGCAAAATCAATACAGTAAGACAGTACAGGTGAAAGTCTGTCGATCTGAATTTACCATCATTAAGACATTTGGGATGATTGATGGTAGCTAACAGTTTTTCATGTAATTATGTGCTTTAAAATTCTCTTGTGTTTACAAAATGTATGAAAACATACAAGCAAGCAAAGAGCCTGACTATCTGTGCCTGCCCATGTCTGTGAGAATGCAGGCTTGGCACCTCTTCCCTGAAAGTCCATAGTCACCTAAGTGAGCCAAGCGTGACTTAGCCCAGCGTCATTTCTCATCATACCTCTTCTGTGATGTCATTATAGACATTACCTTAGAGTTAGAAAGTGACTAGATGTTCCCAGTTCCTTCCTCCACACAACTTGTCTGACATGGATGAGTTAGCCTTCTCAACTGCCATAGGCCCCAGCATAGAGGAATGCCAGGACCAGGAATGGGAGTGGTGGGTTGGGGAGCAGGGGGAGTGGGGAGGGGATAGGGGATTTTCAGAGGGGAAACTAGGAAAGGGGATAACATTTGAAATGTAAATAAAGAAAATATCTAATTAAAAACAAAGAAAGAAAGGAAGGAAAAGAAAGAAAGAAAGAAAGAAAGAAAGAAAGAAAGAAAGAAAGAAAGAAAGAAAGGAAGGAAGGAAGGAAGGAAGGAAGGAAGGAAGGNAAAGAAAGAAAGAAAGAAAGAAAGAAAGAAAGAAAGAAAGGAAGGAAGGAAGGAAGGAAGGAAGGAAGGAAGGAAGGAAGGAAGGAAGGAAGAAAGGGTCCTCTTGAAAGAATAAATTCTATACTTACTTTTGAAAACAAAAAAAAATTTCATTGCAATGAACATTTGCAAAGGAAGATGTGTGGAGAGAGAGCTATTTTGTGGGATACACTGGGACACAACACAGCCTCTGCAAAGGTGTTTTCTATGCCTTCTTTTGTTGTTGGTTGGTTGGTTTATGTGCTTTGTATTTTGGGGGGAGGTTGCAAGAGTGAAGGGCAGAGATGAGAGAATGGGGAAATGGGTGGGACTGGAGTGCAGGGTGTGAAATTCACAGAGAACCAATAAAACAAAAAAAAAATGAAGAATCATAAAATTCAAATCTTCACTTCTCCGAACTGTCAGACCAAATTCATTTTCCAGGATTATGGACCACTTTGAGCCTTGTGAGTTACCTTTGGCTAAGTCAGCATGAGATATACAGCATTGAAGATAGAGCTCATAGAACCTCATGACCATCAGCAAGGATAGAACAGATTTCCAAAGAAAGGGTGTTTGATAAGCCCTACCAACCCTGAAATGTGGATCTCAAGGAAACCAGACCTCACTTTATGTCATATGTGTTCTGCTGGTGTGTTCACAGTTTAAACATACTGAAGACCTACTCTCCAATAAAACAACAGAATCCTGCTGTGACTACACTGAACAACCTCCAGGCGAGGTGCCTTTACTGTTGTGTAAGGATGCTACTAGACTTTGCAGTGATTTGTCATCTCCTAGTGCCTGTGGCTCAGGAGACCGGGCTTGGCTTAGCTAGGCCTCCTGCTGTAGGCTCCCATAAGGCTTGCCAGGATGCTATCACTGTGCTGAAGTTCCTCAGAGAGCTGCGTAGTGGCCAAGACACTATTTATATGTCTTTAAAACAGCAATGCTGAGATCCAACTCCTGTTCTTCCCCCAGTAAGCTGCCTTTGTACAACTCCTCAATACAGTCTGTGACATTTCCTCAATCTTTCTAGTTACTCAGACAATAAATAGATAAATAAGTAGAGTCATCCTATGCTGTGTTAGTAGTGAGATGAGCAGGGCTAGCAGAAAATCCATCCAGGTGAGACGAGAAAAAAGTCTGGTTCAACATGACTCAGTAGCCAGTGTTGGTTCAAACTTCTAGAGTTAGGCAGTTTAGTTTATTTTAGGCATATTTAAGTATAGCACGATTTAGAAAGAAAATTTCCCAATGATAAATAACCTAATCCTGTGTGTGTACAACAAAGCTTAAGACATGATTACACTGAAATTCTATACATATGATCTCTTCCATAAAGATGGGTTCTATTGACTGAGAAGCAATGGTCAAGCTAAAGGTCTAGGGCGAATAACTGAGATGAACATAACAGTCTGGAGAAGCCATTTGTGGCCTGACCCTACATATACCACAAAGGCTATTAACCACGTGCATTCCCCAGCCTTCTGGGGGGAAAAAAACAGGTTATACATCTCTTTCTTTGAAGAGACAGCATGTGTGTTTAACATTTCTGGGTTCCTTAATGCTTATCTTTGGGTACAAGGACCTTGTGTCCTCTACACTATAACCCTACCTTTCTTCCAAACCCTAAGTTCAAACTGTGAGCAAATGCCCACTGCACTTCCAAAATGTACCAGCAGCGATCATTCTCAGCATGTCTACTGCTACTGCCCTCTCAGACACACAATAACCGTCTGCTTCAGACCTCAGCCTTACTCCTTTAGGTAATTCTCAACACAGGTTACCATAGGGACCAGGTCAAATGTTAGTCATTTCTACCAAAAACATTCTATTATATCAGCCTTCTCTGATTATGAAGCAAAGTTGTCCATTGGTAACAAAGACTTGTATGTCTTGTCTCCCATACCTCCTCTGATTGGTCACACACCCCAACCTTTGCTCCTTGGATTTTGACCCAAGAGATTAATAAGGAAAATCCAATCCATGGTCTAAGGGAAACCAGCACATCATGGAACCTCAAGAGGGATGTAAAGAGGACAATCTTATCAGTCCTATCAGCCTCACCCAGGAAATAGAGAACAAGGACAGGGCTAAGTAGTGGCACTGGATCCTGTTGAGACATCCTCCTCAGAGACTTTGGTAGTTGATTCTTCAGTGATGTGTAGCTAGACTCAAGTCTTGATGAAAAGTGAGGTAGGAATATGAAAAGGCAATGGAAAACTCAATCAAATCTCACCAAAAAATTTGCCTAAGATAGCAGAAACTGGGATGGTGGGAGAAAATGGGGAAATTCAAGATAAAATGTGTGATTCTAGGGACGCTGTGTCTTCCTGTATTTGTGAGTATGCTCATGTGTGTGTGCAGTCAAGTGTATGTGAGCACTGGAGGCCAGAGATCAATGGAAGGTGTATTCTCTGCACCCTTCTCTCATTTTTGAGGCAGGATCTCTCACTGATTCAGTGAGGCTATCAGATCCAGGGACCCACTTTTGTCTTTCTCCTTAGCACTGGGATGACAGATGATCTCTGCCAAGCCAGCTTTTTACATAAGTGCCTGCAATCTCTGCCCATATGAAAGCATGATAACAAATTAAATGTGAGTCATGGGTGTATTTTGTGGTCCAAATTATTCAGCTTTGAGAGTATGTGTCTAATAGGGCGATTCATAAACAAATGCAGCAGTAGCATTTTTTTCTGAAAAGTTTATTGTGTGGAGAGAAACAGAGACAGTTCGGTAGAGAACAGATGTCAGGAGTTGAGGTTGTACAGCAACAAGGATTCCATAGCATCCAGAATCAAAACAAAGCAAGAAAAAGAGGGGAGACAGAATCAAGGAAAGGGCAGTGGATGCCCAGGAGGTCATTGTGCTTTGAAACTTCCTGGTTAGAATTTCAGGGGACCCTACTGTGGTGGAGAAGTCACCCAAGTAGGGTGACTAAGAGCAAGCAAGAGCCTCAGAGACTGATGGACATTACTGAGATGTCTTAAATCTGAAAACCTGGTAAAATACAGTCTACATCAAGCTTAAGAGAATCTGATGGGTACCTCTCAGGTATGACCAGAGCAGAAGATATTTTTCCTGCATGGCCACTGTGATTCTTGTATAATCTATTTAAGGAAAGGAGATGGGGACCCTGGGAAGTCAGTGATGAATGTGCCACTCTAGGGTCTAGGTTCAGGCAGTGAAAAGCCACTCAGAACAATTGAGATTGAGAATTTTGAGGATATACCATTGACTGGTCATCACTCTGAGGCAATCCATCACTCCAGGACCATCCAGAGTTGACTTGCTTCTCTAGAAATAAGCTTCTTGAAAATTGGAGATACACATTTCTCTGGGAGTAGAGAGAAAAAAAGTTCACAACAACACAAAGAAAAAATGCAGACAAATGGTTCAAGTTCCCTAAAGGAGCCAACAATGACCACGCAAACATCACTGTGAATTAGCAGCCCGGAGACAGCTTCTCGGTGGGCCCTGGAACCCTGACAGATACTGTCCTCTCTGAAGCATCTACCACCCTCTATGGTCAGAGGCCATAGACACCTTTCCAAGCCCGAGGCTATCGTGCCTTGGAGGTGGTCCTGATGCAAGTCTGAGGAAGGAGAAGAGATGTACTAGAGTACTCTCTGACAGTGGAGTGTGTGTGTGTGTGTGTGTGTGTGTGTGTGTGTGTGTGTGCTGTAGGTGGATTTGGGTGAAAGTGTGTATATAGGCAGGAGAGTACAGAGGTCAGAAGCCAACCTTGGGTGTTGCTCCTCGGGTACCACCTCATTTTATAATTTTGTATTATTCATTTTATTTACATTTATTTACTGGTTGCATATGTGTTCGTGTGAGCACACATGTGCCATGGCGTGCCTGTGGATATTAGAAAGCAGCCAGTGGAAGTCAGTTTTCTCCTTCTATCATGTGGCTTCCAGGGACTGAACTCCCACTATGAGGCTTAGTGACACATGGCTACTTACTGAGCCATCTTGCTGACCCCAGGTTTTTTTGTTTTGTTTTGTTTTTGATTTTCATTTTTGTTTTTGAGACAGAATCTTCTATTGAGACCTGGCTCTTCACCTGGCTTTCCCAGCCCAGCGCTGGGATGGCAAGCATGCACCAGCATAAACAGCCTTTCACATGGGTGCTAGGGATTGAACTCAGGTCCTTATGCTTGCATAGCAAGGGTTTTCCTGACTGGGTTATCTCTCCTGCCCCAGGAAATACTTCTTCCAACTTCATGTACATGCTTAGTAAGGGCCACCAGTTTGTCTGAAGGGCCAGGTCATTTTGAGAGGAATGTTTGGTGAATGCTAACTGAAGAGTACAAAGATGAACACATGTGGGCATGGTTCAGAAGGCACGTGCTACAGTTGACACTGTGGGAAACGCATCAGGTTTGGAGTTCTCCCCATGGGCCTTGTCGGGCTACTATGATTGGGTGGATAAAAGTCTAGAGTGTGAAATAGGAAAGATGATATCCTCCAGAAACATCCATTTGCCCAAGAATTTCATAAATTCATTGTTTTTAATAGCTGAGTAGTACTCCATTGTGTAAATATACAACAGTTTCTGTATCCATTCCTCTATTGANGGACATCTGGGTTCTTTCCAATAATTCACTCTTATCTCCTACTGGGCAGGAAGTGCCTGAGGCA
>NC_034594.1:148888778-148905080 GCF_900095145.1 Mus pahari
AAATTGCCCTTTCTAACTCAGTGAAGAATTGAGTTGGAATTTTCATGGGGATTGCATTGAATCTGTAGATAGCATTCTGCAAGATAGCCATTTTGACTATGTTAATCCTCCTTAGTGAGGTAACCCAATTACAAAAGAAGTCACTAGATATGCACTCACTGATAAGTGGATATTAGTCCAGAAACTTAGTATACCCAAGATACAATTTGCAAAACACAAGAAAACCAAGAAGGAAGACCAACAGGTGGATACGTCATTCTTCCTTAGAATAGGGAACAAAATACCCATGAAAGGAGTTACAGAGACAAAGTTTGGAGCTAAGACAAAAGGGTGGAATATCCAGAGACTACCCACCCAGGGATCCATCCCATCATCAGCCACCAAATCCAGACACTATTGGACATGCCAGCAAGATTTTGCTGAAGGGACCCTGATATAGCGGTCTCTTGTGAGGCTATGCCAGTGCCTGACAAACACAGAAGTATATGCTCATAGTCAGCTATTAGATGAAACACAGGGCCCCCAATGGAGGAGCTAGAGAAAGTACCCAAGGAGCTGAAGGGGTCTGCAATCCTATAGGTGGAGCAACAATATGAACTAACCAGTACCCCCAGAGCTCATGTCTCTAGCTGCATATGTATCAGAAGATGGCCTATTCAGCCATTATTGGGAAGAGAGGCCCCTGGGTCTTGCAAACTTTATATGACCCAGCACAGGGGAAGGCCAGGGCCAATAAGTGGGAGTGGGTGGGTAGGGGAGCAGGGGCAGGGGGAGGGTATAGGGAACTTTCGGGATAGCATTTGAAATGTAAATAAAGAAAATATCTAATAATAAAAAAGAAAGAAATAGGAAAGAAAATAAATGGGCCGTCCAGAAATATGTATACATCCACATTTTCCCTTACTGTGACAGGTGAACGGATTTATTCAGCAACCACAAGGCCAGGTTGCTACAGAAGGCAGGAAGTGTGGGGAAGGCCATTTTCTTGGGTCTATCCAGTCTCTGGAACTCACTAGATTTACAACATCGGTCAAATCATCTACTCATTGTCTATCTCAGTTTCACTATCTACAGAAAGTTGATAGAACCCCGTAGGCCCTAAGATGGTGTTAAAATTTTAATGAAAACCCAGAAAGCAAGCTCTTAGCACACAGCCTGGCTCACTGTAAATACTTAATAAATGCTAACTATTACAATTTATCATTCAGTCTAGTAACAATCTTGTAAGCTAATCCCAAAGACAGCACAGCCTAGTTTGATATGCATGATACACTAAGAATTAAAACCAAGGTATAGTTAAATGCTCTAAGAAGGAAAACTCACTTGAGCCTGAAGCTGGCAGGACCAAGACAGAGTGTTAAGAACAAACAGTAGAGGACAAGATCTTGTTTAATACGTGATGAGAGCACAGTGTACTCTTCAGCCTTTCCATCGAGCAAGCGTCTGTGTCACGAGTCGTAGCTCTACAACACTGAGTGTCCACCAGTCAGACACCCTCCTCATCTACTTCAGCTTGGCAGCCACTTGCCCACTCTTCCTGTGACTGTGCTAAAGACCGAAGAGAACGGCATGAGTAAGAGCGGCGTAGGTGGTATAATGTGAGAGAGCACTGTGGCCAGGAGCAGCCAGAGGTGCAGGTCATGTTGAAATCTGGGGTTTTAACAAAGCTCCATTTCCTCACCTACTACATGAGAGTGACCATTGTACTTGTCTCTATGAAGTCATTGTGGTGGTGTTATGGGTGAGAACTTAGTAACTTCCTGCTGTTGTGTGATGGTGATTGTAGATGCCATTGCATGTATGTTCCCCAGTCTCTGTTCCTTTTGTTGTTGTTGTTGTTGTTGTTGTTGTTGTTGTTGTTTTGTTTTGTTTTGTTCTGTTTTCTGATCACTGTGCTCTTCCCTCCTCCACTTCTCTGGGAAAGGTCAGAGCACTTTTCCAACCTCTCAATCCACTATCTACTCTGCCTCTAAAAAAACAGAACACAGCTCCTGATTTCAAGTGCTCTACAAGGCACAGCAGGGTAAAGCATTCCAGATTCTAGTCCCCTATCAAATTGGAGGGACATCAAAATGAATAATCAACATTATGAAATAATCAACGCATGGCATTTGACACAGTCTCCCCTGAAACACAATAAAGGCCCTTAAAGGTCTCACTGACAAAACATCAATGTAAGTAAAATAGGAGCAAAGTCATTTCCATTATCTCAAGCCATGATGTGTCACTGAGCCGGCTCCCCTCAGAGCCTCAGAACTGTGTAGACAGCGGCCACTGGACACAGCGTTCTGTTCTGTGTGTCTCCTCAGGTTTTGTGCTTTGCTTGGAGGGGAAGTTTGGCTTATTTGTTTGTGAGGCAGGACTTGCTGTGTGGACCAGCTGTTTGGACCTTGCAATCCTCTGGCCACAGCCTCCTGTGTTCTGGGACTCCATCACATCTGGCATTACTACAACACTCATTTGCATAGTTGCATAGCTTCACACTTAATATGGAAAAAAATAAGTGTTTATTTTCTATCAATGCCACCTTTTCTCTCTGGCTCCTATACACACACACACACACACACACACACACACACACACACTAACCTGCTATTTCCTATCTTAGAGAACAGGTATATCATTCATACCCAAGGGAAAAGGGACCAGAACTCTCTTTGCTCCTATTTTTTTTCCCATCCACACCAATCTATCTGTGAGTACTGCAGATGTCAACTTGAAACACTCTCTTGAATCAGCTTATCACACATCCACTACTCTGAGTTCAGCCCAGATAATCTTCAACTCTCCACCCTTGCCTACTACAGCAACGACAGTGGATCCTCTGGTTCTCTTCTCTCCCCCACAGAAGCCATATGCTCTTCTGCCAGGACATCCCCACACATGCCACACATGCAGTTCCCCACTGTGTTTGCAAATAGCACACACAACTTCTTCCATATCTGTCTCACTTAGCCCCATAGTCCAGAAACCTTTGTCCATCCTCTGGACCTTGGATGGAAAGGAACAGCAGGCAGCATCTTGCACTCAGGGTATGCACCATGCTGTTTCTGCTACAAGAAACACTTAACCCACATGCCCATGACTCACTACCATCAGCAGATCACAGGTATACATGTATTCTGTAATGTTAGGTTGCTTTTGTTAATGGTCTATGGCTGAAGACACTGCAGCATCCATTGTTGCAGCTCCAGACATACAATAGTGGCTGCTATATATACAAGTACTAAGAATATATTTTTAAATGGGAGTTTATTAAAGCTATTTAAAAATTATAAAATTAGAAACTGTTCAAAAGTTTTGAATCTCTGGCTCTAAGCGAAATAAATGTTAAAAATTCAGATTATAACACATGTGTGTGTTTTTAAAGATTCAAAACTATATTAAAAACTAATATTCACTACGGTTATCTCTGAATGAGTGTATTCAAGATCATTTTCTGTTCTACTTTCATATTAACTTTAGTTTTTCTTCAGTAAATAATTTATCATATTAGGGTTTGAGAATAGAAACAAGTCTCCAATAATTAATAGCATTATTAAAGCTTTGAAAGCACAAAACCAGGGTTGGAGAAATTGCTCAGTGGTTATTAGCACTGGTTCCACAGTCATGAGGACCAGAATTTGGATACCAGCACCCAAGCCAGACATCTTACAAATTCCAGGTATGTCAGCTCTGAGTAGCGTGGAGACAGGAGGATCACTGTCTTTCGGGCTTCCAGTTGAAGTGAGAAAGAAGTCTGGGCTCAGAGAGTGACCCTGTCTAAAAGTGCTATGCAGGGGATGACAGAGGAGGACACCCAATGTCTTCTTTTGATGAACATTCACATACTTGTGTCCACACATATACATTTGCAGGCATACACACGCATACATACAAGTGTGTACCCCTGTATACACACACACATACATACACACATGTATGTACACACACAGAGGCAGGCACACATTCATACAGATACACACAGATGACAGCCCACTCCTCTCAATGGTCAGGAATCATTGAAGAAGGTGGTTAAATAAAAACAAAGCACAAGGGTATATATTATAAAAACACCATAATAAAACCCACTACTTTGAATAACAACTTTAAAGTAAGTTTATCAAAGAAATGTACAATACATACTGTTTTCAAGCATACATGTTCATAAAAAGACAATACAAAGGAAAATATTGAAAAAACTAATAAAATTAACAAATCTCTAATGAAATGAACAATTTGAGGTGCGAGAGTTGGATAGTGTATATGTTCTCTCTCATATGTAAAATCTAGCCAGTTACATATGTGCATATGTAAAGAAATGTACATGTGGGTTTGGAACGACATGAGAACAAGAAAGGTTAAATACAAGGAGGTGAGGAAGGACTCAAAACAGGTGATGGTCACAAGCTTGAATGGTGATAGGTTTTCTAGTTCTAATTCTGTCATGGAGTGTTTGGTTTGGGTGGTAGATAAGTACAGAACATGTACTTGATAGTGGGGCTGGACCGATGACTCAGAGATTATGAGCACTTTTTGTTCTTGCAGAGGACCCAGTTTCTATTCCTACCACCCCCATGATGGTTCACAATTGTCTGCAACTCCATCTACAGGGGATCTGACATCCTCTTCTGAATTCCACAGGTACCAGGCATGCATGTAGTACATAGGCACACATGCAAATAAAACATTCATATGCACAAAAAATAAATAAATCTAATTATTTGATATATAAAAATTATAATAATTATTATATAGTCAAAGCATAAATTCAACGTAAAACTTTACCACCTCCATTTTGGATGTCAAGTCTAACTGAACCTAAGTTCAATAAATTCTATAGATTTTGGATCTGATAAATTTTGGTGTGTGGCTTCTATTTATTTGCCAGGGTTTTTTTTTTATTATGATAAAGTTTATTTTAAAAGTCACTCAAGTAAAAAGACAAGAATATAAATGACTTAGAAGAACAACAATCAATATAAATTTATAGAAAAGATAATCCATGGTGAGACAAAACAGGAAGCTTGCATAGCCACAGCTGTAACCCAGGATGAGCCAAATCAATTTAAATCTACAATAAAAAAAAATTAAGCAGACTGCTATAAAGTGGTCTGTAAAAATGTCATTCCAATAGTTCATTAATTTTACTTGATAATAATTAATCCTTTACCCATTCTACGAGATAAACAAAACCATCTCCACATCTTGCATACTCTTTCACACACAGACACCTCTGGTGGAGGAATACACGTGCAGAGCATGCATGTGCAGGTCAGAGAAAATCTTGTGAGATTTAGTTCTCTCCTGCTATATGTAGGTCCTGGAGATTGAACAGAGGTCATCAGGCTTGGTGGAAGGTGTCTCTACCTACTTTGCCATCTTGCCAGTTGGTCCTTAGACCTTTTGAATGTGGTCTAGAGATGTTCAAGACCCCAGGATGAGTCATTTCCAGCTACAAGGAGTCTAACTCCTTTACTTTAGGAGGACAAGAGAATTCCATCTTAGCATAGGACAACAGCTCTTCATATCAAAATGGGTAACTCTTACATTGAGGGGAAAGGGAAGGTAGAGTGCAAAGCCATTTGTGATCACCACAGGCTCAAGATAAATAATGCTGTTTACTGTGAACACATGAATAAAATAGTTACAAAAACATGAAGAAAATGGGCATAACAGTCAGGACTCATGTTTCCTGAATAGTTGAGGAACGATGGGTGTGGTCATGCAGAAAGAAGGGGCTCTCTGCTACACAGAGAAGGCTGGCAACCTGGAAACCTGGAGTATAAATAGAAGCTACTATTTATCATCATTGTGCTTTCAGTTTTCACCATATCCCATGTTACTTGTAAGAGTGGTTTTCCACAGTGTGAAACTCTTAGGTATACAACATGGTAAATTTTCACAGACATAAATATATTTATAACATTTTTTATGTAAAAAATTTTCCATGCAAATGAGCAGAAAACAGATTTTGAGATATATTCTCAATTTGAACTTAATTAAAAAAAAATGTCCGTTACAAATAAATTCATCACCCATTTAATTCTTTACCTTGAGGAAGTAGTTGTTTTAAGAAGAAATTTAACATTTTTGCTAAAATTCACCTAAGTGCAAGAGAACATTTTCAACCTAAAATATTTGTTTAAAAAAAAACTTGATTATAAAGAACCTGCTATAGTAAGTGATCATGCTCATGACTGATGTAGAACATGGTAAGAAAAAGTGCTGTAACAGCCCATTTGAGGAAATGCATCCAAGCAGCAGACACCAAGGGCGTCTACAAGGACCACTATTTCAACTTCCCTCTGTGGAGGAGCAGGCACTGTCTCCTCACACTGCTCTTCATCAAACCCATGAATGGAGTGACAATTTTGGAATTTTGGTTTCTTTAAAAACCACAGAAATATTATAAGAATGTTTCATTTTAATCCCAGGTATGAGATCTGTGGCTGCTTCGGATTTTCCATAGCAACTGACTAGATTTGCCTCATGCTCTAGCAGGGGTGTGATTTTGCCAGAAGCAGATAGTTTCTATGATTGTGTAATGTTTGAAATTCTGGGCACTTTTCAGAGTGTATATAAATGTTAGGGCCCCAAGAGGCGAGGTGGGTTGTTGGTTGTTCATTGTTGGTTGTTGTGGGATGCAGTTTGGTAGTAGTCATGCACAAAGAAGAAACAACACAAAGAAAGTAGATATCTTGATGGTGAAGATAAAGCTTGCCCCCGGAAACTCTTCACCCTTTATCAGCAGGAAGTAGTCTAACAATAGTGTTGTTCCCTTTCCTTTCTATCCTTCTTTCCTTCTAGTGTTAGGAGACTGAAAGGGTAGGAAAAGGTGGAGAAGGGTGAAAGAAAGAAGAAGCCACAAAGTAGCCTAAGCCTGGCTAAACAGAAACACTTTTAAACATTATCTAGCCCTTTACAGTGCACTGGATTCATCATAAGTATGATCCTTTATCTTAATTTTTCTGGGAATTTCATTTAACTTTTCTTTGTGTCTTCTGCACTGGTCAGCTTTCTGTTGCAATGGCAAAATTCCAGCAATATCAACCTATAAACAGGAGAACATTATTGGGGCTCATAGATTTGGAGGCTTCAGGTCATGGCTACTTGTCTCATCTTCAAGTTTTAGGTCTAAAGAGAGGCATCACATGTGGAAGGGGAGTAAGATACAGCAAGTTCTCCTCAGCAGCCAGAGAACATAAAGACGATGACTAAGGACCTCTCCAGGCTCCAGCTCTCAGCTTCCAACACCCTTCCCATGGTGCTTGCTGCACTGGAGGTTAAGACTTATTTTAACACATTGGTGATGTTCAATGTCCAAACAATATCAGTACCATCATCCATGCATATTCAACTTGAATCACTTATTATCTTACATTTGCTAGTTCACTTGAAAGCCAAGCCATAACTTGAGCAATGTGACTGCCAACAATACTTGAAGCAAGTCATGATAGGACTAGTATGGGTGATTGAGCAGGTATGAGAGGGCAGCCTACAATGACAGAATCAAAAAGAATAACACTTTCCCTTTTCTAATGAAACAGTTGTCATTGTCTGTCAACTACTTCTACTTCTACACAACTCTATCCAACTCTGGAAGTGCTGCTCACAGAGAAAAGGACATGTCTACTTAAATGCAGAAGCCTGCCTATGCTGTCTCCTCGTACTAATATGAAAGCAGTCCACCCAGGCTTCAAGACCCTGTGCTGTTCTCAAAGTTAGATAATACACACACACACACACACACACACACACACAGACACCACACACACACACACACACACACCACACACCACACACACACACACACACAGCTTTTTCCCCGAGAGCTTAAGTAATTTTGTGTGCTTGAGGTGTATAATTTGTGATTATTTTGAATTCATACTCTATTCCTGGTATTTTCTCGGACACACAGAAGGACACTTTTACTCTAATATCCACTGGATCAATTCATTGTTAGCTCTTTGGAAAGTCACATTTGTCAATAATGTCTGCTAAGGGACAAAACTCTGGTCTCACATTGCTTCAAGGAGAAAGGCACAGGGCAAAGGAAAGAAAGGAAACTGTAGTAAAAATGGGCACATGGTGTTGCGTTTTCCCTTACTTTTAATCCTTGCAATTCATTTCTGCTAACGGAATAAAAGATAGCTTCCTTCTATTTTCTGTCATTGTTATTCTTGTTTGTTTCTTAGCTGATGAATGAACAGGCATGCAGGGACCTTATTAATTATTTGTGACCACTTAGTCACTCAATTGGCAACTTAAACCATGAATTCCTAACTCTAGACATATTTTGTTTTTGGTTTTATTTCTTTTCATTACTGAACTGTGGCTCTTCTGCTGTTGTTTTATAACCAAGACTCTACATCAGACAACTGAAATGACATTTTGTTTGTTTTCTTTTTCTGGTTTCCAGATAGGTTAGAGTGAGAGATGGTGAGATTTTATTACTAGCCTTTAGTGATTCTGTAAGTAATAAAGTAGAGACCTCCCAAAGCTCCAATCAGACAGGAATGATACTTGATAGAGAGGCACGGTCTGCCTGGGGTGTGTATCCTGAGAAGCCATGACTAGGTATGAGAGGAAATAAAGTTCCTGGCCGATGGATTTTTCTAGGATAATGAGAACTGTTATTAAAGTGGAGGATTCATTTTATCTGCCTCTTCTGCAGAAAGGTACTTAAAACACAAATCAGAACAAGGAAAAGACAGACACCTAGAATTACACAATCTTGTCCAAGAGAGAGTCTGTTTACTGGACCAGCCAGCTTACATGTTTTCATAAACACTATGAGGTCTGTGAAGCAATGGGTGGTCTAAAGAATTTACTCAGAGACTGAATTGTATGGAATCAGACCCAGTGAGAAAAGTCAGACTTGAACATATTACACAGATCCTCTTCTTCAAGAGCTGAGGACTGCTAAGAAGACCTCCACCCTTCCACCCCTCCACCCTACCACCCTTCCACCTTACAACCCCTCCAACCTACCACTCCTCCACCCATCCACCCCTCTACTTTACCACCCTTCCACCTTACCATTCCTCCACCTTTGCACCCCTCCACTCCACAACATCTCTACCCTACCACCCCTCTACATTTTTACCCTTCCACCTCTCCACCCTACCACCCCTCCACCTTACTACCCTCTCCATTCTTCTACACCCACCCCTCCCACCCACCATCCCCTCCATCCCTCAACCCCCTACCATCCCTCCACTCTTCTGCCACTCACACCTTACCACCCCCTCATTCCTTCACCCCTCTACTCATCCATCCTAACACCCTTACCCACCTTTCAACCCCTGTACCCCTTTGCTGATAAGTGAAATAATGTATCTGAGTCTCACATGACGGTACTGGAGCCTATCTCTTTCCATGTGGCTTTTTTAAAATGGCCTATTTTAAAGTGGAGATACTGTTGACTACATTCCTTACAACAAGCATTCATTTGTCACATCTTTCCCACAGTTGGAGGCAGTGCCCTCAGTTCCAGATCCTGGGGGAAAATGATGGGAGGGAATGCCTGCTAGCAGGGTAGTGGTTCCCCGAATTAATTTGTTTGTTTGTTTGTTTGTTTGTTTGAGAGATCACAGAATACAGGTTCTCTGTGTTTGTTCTTGCCGGTGGAAGCAGCATCCCAAGAGCTCACTTCCTGATGTTGTGGCGGAAAGCCATGAATATGGCAGGAAGTTCAAGCCAGAGTGGAGCTGAGAAGAAACACAATGATCAGCCAGAGCCAGGAGACCTTGAGGACATCTCTTCTTGCTGACAAGAAGTGGTGTCTATGACAGACTCGGAGCTTCTGCTCCAGAGAATGGTGTGTTCTAAAACATCATCTAGAATGCCCAAAGGCTCAAAGTCACAAAATTATGGTGACAAATTAAATCGCTGTTTTGAAACCTTGTGCTTTCCTAATCACACAATCACAGAATCTTAGAGCAGAAAGAAACCTCAGAGGTTTCCTGGTCCAGCTGTTTCCATTTCTCAAATGAATCCTCCAGTATAGCAGGTTAGACATATGGCACTCTCCCTCCTGACCTTTCAAGAAACAACAACAACAAAATGGAAGTGAACGTCTCTTCCTCTTGTTTTCAACCATTTACAGACAAAAGAGACAGGTGGGTAAAATTCCCTACATTGTTACAGACAAACTAGACGGAAAGAAGTAACTGCCCCCTCTCATCTTATCTGGCACAGGGAAACCCCACCTAAAATGACTGTTAGTACTAAGCACTGTCACTATCCTAAGGATGGTGTGTGCACTGACATGCAGGCTGAAGGGATCTCAGAGGTTTTATGGGTTACTTGGGCTTAATCTGGTCTCTTAGTCAACTGATTCAAGCTATTCCTGAAGCCTCACTTGCATTCTGTTTAATATGCCAAGGACCTCTGCAAAGGCAGCAAAAATATCTTGTTTATTATCTGGTTCTCTGTCCCTGACCATGGGCCCAGTTCTTTCTCATCTTTCTGTTGGGGGTGGGGGATGGGCATGCAGATCTCTGCATCTGTCTCTATCCATACATAGATACATATATGTATAAATATGCATAAGCATGCCTATACACACATATATACATGAATCTGTGGAATTTCAGAATTGACAAATAAGAAATACATAATAGGTTTTCCTGTAAACGGGATCGAGCTAAGTGCAAAGAGTCACGATGAAACTGGAAGCAAAGTAGATTGTAATTATATTTTGTGGTTATAACAGGGGAAGATAGATAGATAGATAGATAGATAGATAGATAGATAGATAGCTATAAATGGATAGATTGATTGAAAGAAAGGTAAAAAGATAGAAAGATATAGATATATAAAACAGGCATATGGCACAACAACTTTAAAGCTCAGTGACTTCAAAGTGACTTTTAATCCTCACTAATGAACTTGCATGCAGGAAGGTTGTTAGCCCAGCCCCCTTTTCTCTGTGGCCACAACACACTGAGAGGAATGTAGCTAATTATCCAGAAGTGCCAACCCTGAGGCATGACCATGAGGAAGGACAATTCAAGACTCTAAAGAAATGAGAATATGGTCTGGGGAGGTGGCTCAGTGGGGAAAGGCACTAGGTGTGTGAGCCTTACAACTTCAGTTTACTCCTAGAACCCATACTAACTTTTAAAAAGTTGCATGTGACAGCATCCATCTATAAATGCTGGTACCCCTACATCGAGATGGGAGAGAGAGAAAGGGGCAATCACTCAGAAGTCCGTGGGGTAGCTAGACAGGAATATGCACCACAGCAGCAGAAACAAGAGGGATCCTGCTTCAGCGAGATGGAAGGAGAGAAACAGTTGATCCTTTGACCTCTACAGATGCATGGTGGTACACCCTCTCGCACACGAGTATGCACACACACACCCCTTCATACACATACATATACACACATACACACAGAAAAAGCAAATACAAATTTAAACTCTTTATGAACACTGTCTGCCAAAGACATCAAAATAGCTGTTGAAAAGCAGAAAACCCCAAGAAAATACAAATAGGGGATTCAACAAGAGATGAAAATAGGGAGCTAAAATGAAAGTTTCTGATAAAAATGGGGGGAAAAGTCAAGCAGAATCCTAGAGCTGAAAACTACAATAGACAAGAGAGAGGGGGGATGCAACGTAAGTATCAACGATAAAATCGATCAAGCAGCATGTACAGAGAAAGTCTTGTACGAGGGAGTTTCCATATGGCTAGCTGCAGAATTCTCAGCAGAGATGGATTAGGCCAGAGCAAAACAGATGCTGTATTTGAAGTCCTGAATTTAAAAAGCCTACAAAACCTCAAAGAAAAGAGTAAAGTCATTCTTCAAAATGAAGCAGAGCTGACATATTGCTCAGTGGTGGAGCACCAGCCTGCCATCCACAAGCCATCCCTTGTTTGGATCCATCCCCAGTGTAACCAGAAGGGAAAGGAAGAGACCATAGAAAAGGAAAGGAGCAATAAGAGTTTCCCCCAATAGGAGCAAAAGCTGGAGAATGTGATCGCTCCCTCACCTGCTCCACAAGCCATGCTAAAGGAAATACCAAGCACAATGAATGGGATGCTAATGAACAACACAATTAAGACTCAGTATCACAAATCATTGAGCAATTTAAAATCAAAATCATAATCATTGCTCACACCTTTAATCCCAGAACAAGGAAGGCAAAAGCAGGTGGATCTCTGTGAATTCAACCCCAATCTAGTCAACACAGAAAGTTTCATGCAGTCCAGGAATACATAGTGAGACCCTGTCTCTAAACTATAGATCGCAATCATATTACCCACTTCTGTTAGAATGCCTGTTATTAAGAAGAAAAAAGATGCGTTGACAAGTGTGGACAGAAAAGGGAAGCCTTGGTATTTTGGTAAAAATGTAAATTAGTGAATGTACTGTTGAAAATAATACAGAGAGTCATCAAGACATTAAAGAGATACCATATCACCTGGCATTCCCAACTACAACAGATGTAATGTAGTTAAGGGAAATGTAATGATCATGTCGACCGGATCCTTTACTTTGTTCTTTATTATAACGCCACTCACGGGAGCAAAAATAGGAGATAAACTTAAGTATGCATCAACAGGTGAGTGAATTAAAACAAAAATGAGGTCTCTCTGTAGTATAAAATAGGAAGCAATGTAGCCATTAAAAAAAAAAAACAAGTGAGTGGATTTTTAAAAGTAATTGACCTACACAATAGTATACCATTCAGTCATTGAAAAGATTAAAAAGAAGGAAAATCTGTCATTCGAGACAATATGAATGATAATCTGGAGAGCTCTGTTAAGTGAATTAAGACAAAACTAGATGCTGCATGGTCTCACTCACATACATAATCTAAAAGAGAAACTCAGAGAAATTATCAAATAGCAGTTTCCAAAGACTTGGGTAGTTAATAGTGTGGGAATGAAGGTCTGGGGATGGATTAGTCAAAAGGAACAAATATTCAGTTACATAAAGGGAATAAATATAGGAGATCTACCATAAACCATAATGAATATAGTTAATGATATGCTGTACTCTTGACACGCTCCTAAAGGAATTGAAACAAAGAATCAGACCACAAAAATGAGGACCAGGGATGTCTGGCTAACATAGCAATGGCAGAACAACTGCCTAGCATAAGGAAGACCCTTCAGAGAGCCATGTGAGAGAATGCACGTGCTAACTAGCTACATATAATCATTCCATGATTATGTGCACTTCAAAACATCATGCTACACGTGATGAATGCATGCAATTTGTCTGTTAATTATGGATAATAATAAAACAAATATATACTGTAAGATTATTTCACATGTGGACTTCCGTTGAAGATGGCAGACTGGGGAAGGTGCTTGCCACTCTGTCTACAATGTCTTGAAGAGTTGCCTAAAGCATATATGCCCTCAAAAATGTTCAATACTCAGAAAAAAATTCGAAGTAAGATATTTCCTATCAGATATGGCGATAAAGCTATCCATGAGCAAAGAAGAGTGGTGTTTTGCTTGACTTCCAAGTTTTCCCTCCCATCTTTTCTTGGCTGAGATAGAAGGTTGAGCAAGCCAAACGCGGAGTTTTGCTGACAATGAAAGTTATCAGTTGGCAGAGCAGTTTATTTCCTGAAAATGATGTTTGCTGGACCCTGGCCTTATGGGTAAAAGAAAACTGAGAAGAGCCTCGGTCCTGGGCACAAACCCAACTTACACAATGTCAGGGCCTCTGGGCCTTCTGATTACACTGAGACAGTCCAAGGTGGTACGTCTTAGACCGTTCGTTAGTGCAGCTTCACCAGGATTTTGCCAGGATACCACCGGCTCAGGCTGAAAAGATTTAAATTGTCTTTGCTTCTGTGTGGGAAGGACCTGTGTGTGCATACTTTGCAAGACAGTTAAGACAGGGGCGGGGGCAGCAATCCCAAGCACCGCTTCCATTCCAAAATAAGAGCTGTGTAGTGTGTCCTCATTCCTGAATGAATCACTATGATTGTTTCTCTCCTTGTGACTTTTTGTGTAAAATGTCTCATGTGTGGAACCTTTGCCCCAGTTTTCCCAATTCCACCCCCATCCTGAATCCTCTGTGTATCCCCAATAAAGCCAGTCCTAAGTCTTTGCTGTCAGTCCTATCCCCTCCTTAAGGCCTCCTAGGACACTGCATGTCCCCAACCTTACTGGATCGTTTTTCCTTCCATGATGTGTGGCTTAGTATCTGGCACACTGATAGAAAGGAGAGTAAGCACAAGATCAACCAGATTTATCACTGAATTCCGATCGGTCCCTATCCACCCTACACCCTCAACAGAAGATGAATCCCGAGGTCTCGTGCCAGCTAGACAAGTGCTCTACCACTGAGCTGTATCCCCAGTCACTTCTTTATAAATTTTAGTCTGAGAAAGGGTCTTGTTAACTTGCTCAGGTTGACCTTGAACTCACTACACAGTCCAGCCCATCCCTGATCTTACAATTCATTTGTCCTGACCTGCTGAGTAGCTGAGATTTGAAATGAATACTACCGCACCAGGCTTGAATCCTGACAGCTCGTGTGCTCAAGTCATTTAAGTCATTGGTAAATTATGGAAAATCTTTTGTGTGAATCCCAGAAATCATGGAAGTACTACATGTAAACCATTTAGCTCATGACCAGGGCACAATGAGGGCTCAGAAAATGTTAATTCATTGTCTATTTGAGCCTTGCAGGTAGTACAGGAATCTACATGACAAGCTCCATTTTTAAGTAAGGAAATATACTCAGATGTGCTCCTCCTAACAATGGCCAGACTTCACCCGAAGCCCTGGAGTGGCTTTTTCTAAGTTAGAGTTCACCTGGCAGCTACGGAGCCTCTACCTCCTGCAGTCTCTATTATGCCGAGAATTTTCTTTCTACGTCCATCTGTGTATGGTCCAGAAGCAGATAGGAGTGCAACATGGTTGGTTTATCAAGTGGCATAAGCTGCTTCATAGCTGACATCCAATGTCCTTGTCTTCAAGAGAAGTCAACAGCTGGGACAGCAGCGGCTCAGATGGGGGACTCTGCTTTGTTTAAGTTCCTGTGCATCTGTAAAGCCATCTTATCGAGTTCTGATCAGTGAGATCCAACTAATAACAACACAGGCCTGCTTAACACAGCAGACTCTGTCCAGGGGTGATGCCTCGTGCTTGTAATCCCCGCAAATGAGGGGTGGAGGCAAAAAGATCACTGTGAGCCTAAGCTATCGTGAGTTCTAGGCTAGCCTGTGCTACAGAATAAAACCCTGTCTCAAAACAGAATCAAGTACCACAAACACAAATAAAGCTGACCCAAAAGGAAGGTACAGTCTTTCGTAACAAAAGGGAAGCTTGATGACTGGTGGTCCAGCAGCCATTTTGGAAAATAGAGAGGGTAAGGTTGGGAAAAACATGCAGAAGATGGTGGAACAGAACTGTGGATCACCCCAGATGGTTGTGGAACCTTCCACTAGACGTAGCAGCCCATCTTGGGATTCCTTCTGTATAAAGGATAAGCATTCCTCTAACTTATTTAAGCTTTTCGGTATGTTTGTTTGTTTGTTTGTTTGTTTGTTTTTATTGCAGCCAAATCTAAGTCTTACGGTTACAGTCATTCCCCAAGCAATGGAAGGAGTGGTGGCGGGGCCGTTTGTTACCGTTGCATCCTCCAAGTGTGAACCTGAGATAAACCTATACTTTCTGAAAAGCATTTTGAAGCAATCCCTTGAGATTTTAAATTGTAAATATCCCAACTGGTCAGTGTGACTGCACCCATGTGAGGTGCGCCCTTTCAGAATACATCAGAGCGAGATTGGGAACATAATCTGGCATCATGTTGTTCTGAATCAAGCATTAAATCAGCAGTTTGAGAAGATTCTATGCCAAAGAGGAAGAGAGTGAATTTCAAAGCCCTGTTCTCATTTGTGAGTAGTAGAATGTGAATATTTAAGCAAGACAATGACTCAATTATGTTTCACCCCTTTCATCTGTAAACATAAAAACCAAGGAATATTTGTTGTAAGGAGCCTGATATTCTCCCCCTGATTTGCTTTACTCTCCTTCCAACCCATAAATCTGCAGTGAAGGATATACATCTAATATAATTGACCAAGAGCTTAAGTCATTGAGGTGGTCCTTCCCCTGTCATGTGTGATCACAAAACATTAGAGGGCGCATGAGCCATTAGCCTCCTGCATCTTCTGTGTGGTGTCCATAAGTAAATTAGGCTAGGCTTGCCTCAGTGGAAGGGGTCAAGTAGCCATTGCATCCTTCCTCTGATTTGGAATTTATTGTTTGAATGAGAGTGTGTTAAAAAGAAAAAACTTGGAACCTGTCTCTCTCTCTCTCTCTCTCTCTCTCTCTCTCTCT
>NC_034594.1:148905265-148907123 GCF_900095145.1 Mus pahari
CACACACACACACACACACACACACACACTCACTCACACCACACACACACACACACACACACACAAGCTGATGATGTGTAAAAACTTCTTCTACTACAAGACCTCTACCATCTCAAGGTGTAAACATCCCAAAGTGTAAACAGGTGTAAACAGTGCTCACAGCTTCATTCTATCACTCAGTTTCCTGTCTCTACTAGAAATTCAGAGTCTGATACATTGCCTCCATGTTCAGTGGCCTTCTGTGTTCTCTGTGTAACTGACAGAGCAGACTGTCCATGGCTAAGGTGGGATGAATAGAGTAGGGTGGAGTGAAGCCGCAATTATAAGCTAGCTAAGATATGGGTGTTTCTGCTTCTCTACTCTTACTGTCATGGAACATATTAAAATACTGACATTTCCCTTTACATTAGGGCCAGCTCATCTGACTGTGCAATACTCAGTCATCTGAATGAGTCAGTCTAAACAGAAATTGATTACGACAGAGTCATTAACATTACGTGTTTTCTTCCCCACCCCACCTCTGACCAGTCCTTTCCTTGAAAGGCAGGGGTGATCAGAAACACAGCCTGCCTCATCTCTCACATTCTGTCTTTCTTCCTCCACCCAGGCTTCCTTCCCACTCCTCCCCATCACTGTTTCTCTCCACTCCTAGCTCTCTCAAGTTCACTCTCCAGACCTAGCAGTGGCAATGCCAGGTTAAAGTTCTCAGAGCTTGCTGTGCATTTTCTAGGCATCAGTAAGTATGCCCGGGTTCCTGGACGCACTACTGTGTAGGTTCTACCACCTTGCTGGTCCAACCTTTTAATAAAGCAGCTAAGCCTTGCCACCACCCATCACAGTAACTCGGAATCAGTGAAGCAGAAAGGGGCATGATAACAGAGAGCAGGTGGTTATCTGGGTCCCCCTTCTTCATGGCCTTCCTCATGCAGAGGCTGTAGAGAGAATCTCTTGTACACTGTGTGGAAGCTTCGCCTGTCAATAAAAAATCCTATGGCCAATAAGCTGAGGTAGGATTAGAAGATGGGACAGCTGCCAAAGAGAAATAGGATTCTGGTAAATGGTCAGACATGGGAGATTCGCCTGGGGATTGATGCTCATGGAGACAGAAGCATAACCTGAAGAAGAGGTAACCAACCACATAGCAGGACTCACTCCAGAATATATGGGTTAATTGAGTTACAAGCTAGCTGGAGGGAGCCATAGTTTATGGCCTAAACATTTATTCATAATCAATTAAATCTCAAAGTTGGTATTTCAGGGATTGTAGGCATGGGTGCAAAGCCCACAGTTACATGAAGCTCTTTCAAAGAGAGATACATCTCAAATTGTGTGTTGGGGTAAGGGGGGTCGTGAGAAATTTGACAATGGTAAACAGTTTCAGAACACATAAGTTAATAACTCTAGGATATATCTGACAGTGCTTACTATGTTCCCCTGATTGACATCATTGCTGCCTTGGTTCTGAACCCATGGTGTGGATACTTTGCAGTGTGTGTGCCCTCAAGCCAGGCCATGCCTATGAACACTTCTGGAAACACCCTGGCTCAGGCCCAAGACAATGTGTGGTAAGGGTTGCATGGCTTTTGCTGCACATAAAAGGCTTGTGGCTCTTAGAGGAGCACAGCAGGTTAATCACAGAGAACAGAGACCACTGATACTGTCCCTACGCCCAGTCCTCAGTGTGTGAGTGTCAAGGTAGTGTGGCACTTGGCTTGCGCCACGTTAGAATTGTATGAGTTTCTGACTTGAGTTTCACTTTTTAGATATGGGCACAGGGAAAAAATTCCTCAACAGAACACCAATGGCTTGTGCTGTAAAATCAAGAATTGACAAATGGGACCTCATAAAACTGCAAAGC
>NC_034594.1:148908675-148916134 GCF_900095145.1 Mus pahari
TCTCTCTCTCTCTCTCTCTCTCTCTCTCTCTCTCTCTCTCTCTCTCTCTCTCTCTCTCTTGCTTTCTGGCCATGACATAGCAGGTTTTTTTGCCTACCACGTGCTAGTTTCAAATCAATGAAAACAGCCAGTTATGGACTGAAACTTCGGAAACCATAAGGCAAAAACAAAGCTCAAAACCAAAACCAAACCAGCCCCTGAAAGAGTGAGCCAAAATAAAAGTTTATATGCTCAGTTCTTTGCTATAGTAACTGAAAGCTGACTAATGTCGGTGAACTGTGAGTTGATGACTGTGGTTACTGTCCTAATAAAATTTTATTGTGGACAACAAAACCTATATTTTATTAAGATCTTTCTATACCACAAAATATTCTGATTTTCCCCATTTTTGTTTAAAACTATTTCAACATGCAGGGAAATTGTGGGGAAACAAGTAAATGGAGCTGGTTATGACCCATGAACTATATAGCTTGCCAACTCTTGTCAGACATACACGAATACGTTTTTCCTGTCTGCCTGTGAGCGAGTTGCCTGCATTGTTATTACCTATAATCCAGACTCTATCAGCAAACAAATTGACAGCCTCAGAAGCTAGCACAAGTTAATTTTGGAGCAAAAGAGGACACAGAAAACAACGCAGTAACCATTTCACTTGATGAAGAATAGCTGCTATATGCCAAATCTCCCTCCCAGACATCAATCCTGAGGATTCCTAGGCACCAAATTGAGGCACACATCAATCACTGCATGCCACTGGCTTGCTTCATTAAGTGTTGATAATCCCAGTCTTGTCCCTTATTTTTCTCGATGGTATAATTTTATTTGATTTTTGGCATGTCAAAATCTTTATGGGTTCCAATAGATCTCCTCTATCACATCTTCTCCATATCAGTAAAATCATGCTCAGGTGGTGGCCAGAGCTCTTCAGGAAAATGTCCAGGAGGAAGTAACCTGATCACTGGCATTCATTAGAAATACCTCACAAGGCCTTAAAATACCCAAATGCATAATGTGCCAGAGTGTCTATATTCTCATGAAATAGAACACATATAGCTCAAAATGTTAATGGGTCTTTCTGAGTCCTCTAGAAGTCATAAATATGGGAACAAAGTCATTTATATAGCAGTTTGCTCCTTTTATTGGGGTTACTATAAACATAAAAAGGAGGAAAAAATTAAAATGAACAATTGCCTTCCATAGAAGTCTATATCCAAGTTAAGTGACTCAATTATACATGTTGGACCCATAGAGAGCATTACTCAAGTTAATGTCCTAGCAAGATTACAAGTTAGACCATTTCCCAAGCATTTAAAGACCACAGTAAAACTGCTGAATCTAAGTCAATGGCTGGTGAGTGTCCAGGAAGAAGGATGGCCTGTAATAAGTTACAGTGCCATCACTGTGATGTCAGATAATACAGATAAGAGTTCCTGAGAGTTGTCTATATCTGGAAGGGGCACCAAGTAAGTTGCCCCCCTTTCCATATTGACGTTTGAATCTATGCTCCAGGAGGCAAAGGCAAAGGCTTAGCCCAAGTTTTCCAGATATGAGCAAGAGAGAGAAGCAATCTTCTTATAAAACCTTCCCAGTAAAGTCCTGTGCTTACATCAGATTTATTAAAGCTTGAGAAGAGGTTGCCCGTAAGAGCTATTCCAGCCCCAATATTTTGTGGCTGAATTGTGGTTATAGCTCAGAATGATATAAAGAGAATGGAGCTAATTCTGGAGAAGCTTGAGCTAACTCTAATTTTCTAACCCATTTCCTGGCTTTGGTTTAAACTGAGCCAGGCAGCACCTGTGGACCTCAGCTGTCAGCTTCCCGGGCTTGCCTTTTATTGACAGGGCGATGGAGCATCAATCCATTATCCTTAGGATCCACTTGCCATTTATAAGATTTGGGAATGAAGGGGACTGGGTGAGGGTTGATGTACTCAGAGAGATTTTCCTGCTGATATTTTTCATTCTTGACACAGACCCCTAAACTTGTTTGAAATACCACCATTGACCTTAATGGGTGATTCTTTCCCCCATCTCAAAACAGCCCTTGTGGCTCATGCTCAACAACGAAGAAGATCTGTAACCCCAGTCAGACCAGGTAGGGTGTTCTCTGCTTGATACAACAGGCCACAAGGTAATGAAAGCATTTAAGGGGAAATTGTAAGACACACTGGTGGCCAAGCCGCCCTCCCCTTCCCTGCCTTTGCTTCCTACGTCAGCACTACTGAATTTTGTTCTCTGAAACCACTGTTTCTTTCTCTGTTTCTTTACAGTGTCCCCAAGCACTTTCTGCCTGCCATGCTTTTATTTTTATTCAATAACTAGTTTCCATTTTTTGCCAGTACAGAAATTCACATTGGCTCTAGAAATACAATTTATTTATCTGGATAGATGAAAGGTAATAAACTACACTAATAAAATACCCGAGCACTCCCCAAAAGTCAATGCTGATTATTAATTGGAGGGGAAAAAAGGTGTCAGTGCGCTCTAGTGGCATGTTAGTGGCATGTTAGTGTCATGTTAGTGGTATGTGCCTGAAGTTGCAGCTACTTAGGAAGCTTAGGCTGCTCAGAGAAGAATGACTTATCCCAGGAATCGGCCACCATCTTAGAAATCTTACACTATAAGGGGTTTTCTTCAAATATAAGAATGTATCACCATACAGTAACAAAGCATTAGAAGTGATATCATGAGGGTACCTCTGGGGCAGCTACGTTCTATTTAGCAATCCTATTATCTAACATCTTCTGGGCCCCGGCCACTCCTCTAAGCCAAGTCCCAAGGAAAAGGCAAAACCAAAAAATATTTGCAACCTTAAAAATGACTCTGAAATTGTATAGTTTTGAAAACTCATTCAATAAGTGATCCTTAAATTTTAACACTCAAGTAGAGATAGAGATTATAATATGAGCTTGCAAAAAGAAAAAAGTGGAAAAACTCTCTGGCTTACAGATATGGCTAGGGTTCTTTTGCGCAGAAAAATATAAATAAAAAAATTCAATGAAGTTTAAATTTCATGCAAATCTTTTTGTTTCTGGCCTGGAACCAGATAGACGCTCAAAAGAGAAAAACTGGAGAGCATTACCCTGGCTTCACCTGTGGTCAAGCAAAGGGAAAAATAAACAAGATAAGGAAAGAGAAAATTACGAAGGTTATCATATCTATTATTCCATTTGGAGCTCTTGGAGAAATTCAATTTATAGGTGACCTCCATTCCATAATGAGATCAAGGCATAGTAAATAAATATATATCTCAAAAAAAAATTAGATAGATGCAGAGAGAAGCATTTTGAAAGTTAAATTACATGCAAACAAAAATGATACATATTAATGAGGTACCACACAAACATTTGATATATAATATATATTGTATATTACATATGTAACACATCACATATTGCATATCATATATTATATATCAAATATATTATACACCGTAATATAATGCTAAAATCTAAGCAATCTTGAAAAAATAAAAATCAGGATTTGTACTACCTGACTTCAAAGACATAGTGACTAAATAGTATGGCATTGACACAAAAGAGGTTACAGGCCAGTGAAATAGAACTGAGTATCCCAAAATAACCCCACTCATCTGCAATCAACTGATTTTCAATGAAAGTACTAAGGACATATTGAAGAAAGGTCAGTCTCATCAAGAGATGAAGCCTAGCAATGGGAGAAGTCACATGCAGAAGGATGAAATTAGGCCCCCGCCTCTTATCAACTGCAAAGTGAAACATTGATATTTAGCCTTAAGAAGCCACTGTCTCTCCAAGTGAGGCATGGGGATGAGATTGAAGAACTGTTATCCAGATGCAGAGTCTGAGAAAGACCATAAAGGCAGGGTACCAGGCAGAGGACAAAGCCAAGATTCAAAGTTTTCACCAGCAACAACTGCGAGTTCATGTTAATAGAAGAAAGCCCATGCTTAGTGCTGAGTGGTCATTCTTTTTAGTCAGATACACAGTTTGTCAGGGCAAGGTCTATGAACCCAGCTAAAGCTGCAGGCAAGTCGGGTGCAGCCAGGATCTAAATGATGTCTACAATATGACAGCCCCATAAAGAGGGGTGTTGAGGACATGAACTCCAGATTAACTTGTCTGCATTTGTAAAACCACACTCAGATCTGAGAGGTTTAGCCCTCTGTGAGTCTATCAACCCAGGAGAAGGCTTTCTCCTCAGGTTCTAGATCATTCTCAACCTTCCTAATACTATGGCTCTTTAATGCAGTTCCTTATGTGGTGGTGTGTGCAGTTCCTCATGTGAAGTAGCAATAAAAAAAAACATAAAGTTTTTTCATTGCTACTTCATAACTGTAATTTTGCTGCTGTTATGAATTGTAATGTAAATATCTGTGTTTTCTGACAGTCCTAGGTGACTCCTATGAAGGGGTTATGAGCCATAGGTTGAGAACCACTGTCAAAGTAATAAGATATAGAAAAGAATAGATGTGGCTGATATATATGGCTCTTCATATCATTGGGGTGTGTATTAGTTAATAAGTTAGGAAGCAGTAATTGCCAACTCTGCTTTGCTATGAAAACCCCAACTTCTGTAAACAAAGGAGAAAGATTAAAGAGAAAAAGCATTTAAACTACTGCCAGGCTAGCCGACATAGAAAATCAGAGCCCCAAGATGCACTCCTATACAGTGATAGCTCAGCTGACAAGCGCCCCTAAAACCGCACATTGTCACTAGTTTGGTATTAGGATTTCAGTGTGAAATGTCCCCTGAGGATGATATATGTAAACACTTGGTCCACAGCTGATGGTGCTGCCTTGGGTAATTGTAGAACCCTTTAAAGAAATGGCCACCGTGAAAACAGAGATAAAGGGTCACCATTTGGTTCTCTTCCATGCCAGCTTCTTTGCTTCCTGGTCGTATGATTTCACACTGAAGGCTCCTCTCCCTGGAGGTGAGCCCAAGGCATTATGGCTTCCCAGACATGAAAACCATAACTTAACATAATCTCCCTTAAGTTATTTCTTGTGTGTTATTTGAGTCTGTTTCAAGATAATGCTTGTTTGTCTGTTTTGGCTTTCTGATGATTCTGGATCTGATCTCTGGAGTTGAATTTTGAATCTGGAGAATCTGTTCTTAAAGCACTTAAGTGAAAATGACTTTATCAGTCAGTAGAGTATGTGGCTGCCATACAAAGGGCTACAAAAAGCTTTGGGATGGCTCCCCAACCCTATATTTGTCTTCTCAATTCTCTAGAGCACCATTCACAGTCCTGCCTTTGTTTTAGTGCCAATCAGAAGTTGAAGCTAATTCGCTCAACTTAAGGTAGAATTGGTTTAAATAAAGAATCTGTGCAGCAGTTATGGACTGGGGCATGATGAGATACCTCAAAGTAGGCAGGTTGGGTAGGCAACTCTAACAACCAGTCACTTCCCTGGTGACTGACTTGAGCTGGATCTGGAGGCAAGACCATTCAGGTAAGTCACTCTGTTGGCAGGGTTTGGGGCACAGTGCTCAAAATATGATATCTTGTCATTTGGGAAAACCACAGAATCAACATGGTGTCTCTGACCTCCTCTCTCCCTTCACCCTATAAAGACCTTCATGTGACAGGTGCCCTGATCTGTGCCCATCAAATGGGCAGGAAGACACACAGCCACTGAGTGATCTGAGCACACAGGCTATGCTTCTGTATCTCTCCTGAAGCATATCCCCTTCTGCCCACTTCTCAACCAGCACAAACAGAAAACACAGTTGTCCACATTTCTTTGGATCTTCATTTCCAAAACTGTCTCCACATCACATAAAACCTACGTTCACATATGTGTGTGTGCTTTTCTCTGACAGTGTGTTTTTATGGGTTTTATTTTCAGGCCCATCAGGGCCCTGAATATGATGCAAGTTTGCCTTGACTGTAATATTGTCAAGAAGAATAACAAAGCTGCCCGAAATGGATGTTGTGGCATGAACTATGTAAGATACACAGCTGTCTTAAATATAGTGTTCAAAGAATTAGCATTGAGATGAATGAGAAAAGGACTATTGCAGTCCTACAATCAAATAGCAATAAATCCTCGCACAAAACTGTTGAGATCAGTCACAGAAGTAAGAGAGTAAGCCACCACTCCCTCTGCCCTTTTCTTTCTGCCTTTGTTTTTTCCTTCAGTCTGTACCTTGGTTTGTGGAAAATTCACAACTATTTTCTTATTCTCACTTGGGCAGTTTTTTAAATGCTATCCAACCTTTTCCAAAATATAGTTTCTGGTGGACATGGTGGTATGTATGCATGTGTCTATGTGTGTGCATGTCTGTGTCTGTGTATGGAAAGGCACAGATATGTGTGCATGTGTGCAAATGTGTGCATGTGTATATGGTGTGTGCATGCATGATGTGTGTATATGTGTGTACATTTGTGTATATATGTGCATGTTTCTTTGCTTTTAGTAGGAATTATTTTGCACAGAAGAGGCATCTTGAACTAACAAACATTACATCCTATTTCCTGGTACCACAGTATTTTTTTTCCAATTTCTCTTGTTTCCTTTATGATGTTCTTGGCTGTGGGTCTCTCATGTACTCTTCCAATTATCTTCTCACTCAAATACACTGTGAAAGGATGCCCAGAACAAGTTGATTCAGGGTTGGTACATATCCTCTTCTGCTGTCACTAGCCTGAAAGATGGATTATTTGTCCCATGAAATGACTGCAGGCTTTTCTGTGGCCTGCAAAGGAATTACACTCCACCCCCATCTCCCTAGAATTATCCCTCCCTGTTGGTCCTGCCAACATCTAACAGAGCTTGAGAGTTAAGCAGATCAAGGGGTCCTCCAAGAAGGCTTCTCAATTCCCCAAGCCTTAGTGTCCTCTTTTATAAGGTAAGGCCACCAAGGCTGCTATGTCAATGACAAAATTAATAAAATTCCATTAAGTTCAGTGACTTGTACTGTCTCTAGAAAATAACATGAACTAAGTAAACAGCTGTAAAAGCTGTTACCATTCTCATTATAATTACTTGGTCAATATTTCAGTCTTATAGAGAAAGATTTATTAATAGGAGAACAAAGGCAGAACCTATAAAAGGCAAGATTTATATATTTAATTATAAAAAATTAAATTTTTCTCTGAAGTAAACAGCACCAAAAACCATAAATATGCAAACAGAAAAAAATCTCTTGGCATATACAAAGCATAAATTGGCAAAGGATATTAAAAGGAAATTTACTACAACCTGACTTAAAGGCCAAAATCTGATTCAAAAATAAAAAGTTTACCTGCACCTATTGATCTTCAAATATGAATAAAAAATATGAATAAAAATGATGGTAAGTTTTTCACATCATTTTTAAAGGTATTAAAATATGGAACTGAAGACCCTTCAGCCTGATTTTAATAGACTATGTTTCTGCTTTTGGAAATCACTACCAACTGTGGCTTTGGTGGTGGTGGTAGTGGTGGTAGTGGTGGTAGTGGTGGTGGTGGTGGTGGTGGTGGTAGTGGT
>NC_034594.1:148916709-148928895 GCF_900095145.1 Mus pahari
GTGGTGGTGGTGGTGGTGGTGGTGGTAGTGGTGGTGGTAGTGGTGGTGGTGGTGGTGGTAGTGGTGGTGATGGTAGTCTGGTTTGTTTCGGTTTTGATTTTTGCTAGTTATCCAGTGTGATTGGTCCCCAGGGACACTCCCACAGCACCTACATTGGCATTCATTCTTCAACATCTCTTTAATGAATGTCATCCATCAAAGTACTTAAGAACAATCATTCAAGAAGAAACACCAGCAATCTCTGACTCATGTTTGAAAGAAATTTTATAAATGTTTTTCAAATCCAACACTAATTCTAAAAACAAACAAAACAGAACAGAACAGAATAGAACCTGCCCATGATCTTGCCAATTATGGCTAAAAAATATTTTTTATGTTATTTACACTATTGATACTATTTAGTCATTTTTTAAATTAGGCTTGTTAGTTGAAAAGTTTATTCTCTGTGTTGAAATATAGACTTTTCCTACAATGAAGCAGAGAATACAGATTAAAAACACAAGAACGAGATGTTTGGGGCATGGGCAATTCTGAATCACGTATGTTGACTGAATGTTTGAGTAGCAGGCAGGAAGATGGGGAGGGAGAATCCACAGAGCATTGCTTGGACAGAGCATGCCTCCTCTCTTCTACTGAATCTGACTCATTCTTCTACCCACATTTGGGGAGGGGCATCTGGACTGTGGAGACTGGCAACCTTGACACTGAGGTCTGAGGACTCCAGAAGCAAGTGACACTGGTCCACAAAACACCATAACCTATTTAGCTGTTGGAGGCAGTTTTCCTATGACAAGAGACATGAATTTGTCTTTCAATTTCAGCTTAGCCTAATCTTTGTTTGTAAAGTTCACCCATATTTCTCTGGGAAGCATGACAGTTTGTTATGGACCTGAGACAGTGAAGACAGCCCATTTTCAAACTCAGACATAAACGTTATTTGCTGTCCAGCCACCTGAAGATGGGCTGCATTCCAAGCTTGAGCTCAATAGGAAGGAGAACTTGCCACACACCATTTGTCTTAGCCAATTGTCTGATCTGGTTATTTTCCACAGCCCAAGGAAAAGAACCTAGCCTCCTGCAAACCACTGTAACCAAATAAATAACACACGAATCACCAAGGCAGCAGCCTTGTCTCATGTCCAGGTTAGTGGAAATGTCCATCTTCCCATAATCTTAGGTATGCAGTGACCAGAGAGGGAGAGTGATTTCTGAAGACCTTTATATTTTGAAATAATGATGGACTGTAGAAAATCTCAACATTAGTACATCAAGTCACACGTATTCTTCAGCCAACTTGTTCTAATTGCTACGTGGTAAAAAGCTACGACCCAGTTAACCAGAAAAATACTAGATATTCAGTTAAATCTGAATTTCATACAATAAGTAATTCAAGTATAAATATGTCTTGATATTACTTGCTGCTTCTCTGAAGTTTAAGAGACAAGATGCTTTGTATTTTTATTGGCTAAATTTGTCAACCGAGAATTATCCTGTCAAAGCGAGGAAGCTTTTGTATTGGTAGCAGATAAGAAAGGAAACTAAAACTACAGGCAATTCTTCCCTTCCCACTAGTCACACATCCATTCATTTATATATGGATATACAGTCAGATCTTTGTTTTAATTTCAAGAATAAAAACCAATAATGTGGTCAGTAAAATGCCTACCACATAGGCTGGAGGAGACTGGAGTTCAGCTCCCAGAACCCACATCTTAAAAATCAAGCACAGGGGCATGTATTTGTAATCCTAGTGTTGTGGAAGTGGAATCAGGGTGGTCCCTGAAGTTCTGGCCAGCTGGAGATAATCAGCAAGCCCCAGACCAAGTGGGAGACCTTGTCCCAGCAAAAGAAGGTGGATGGCATCTAGGGAATGACAGCCAAAGTTGACCTACGGCCTATATATACTTAGGTATGCTATGCATGTGCATACACACACAAACACCAGCATGGATATACACAAACACACACACTCACAGAGATGAGAGAGAGAGAGAGAGAGAGAGAGAATAGATAGAATGAAATAGATGGATGGATGGATGGATAGATAGATAGATAGATAGATAGATAGATAGATAGATAGATAATAGGCAAACGTATCTGAGGACATTTAAAGTTTAATTGTGGGCTGGCAAAATGGCTCAGAGGATAAGAACACTGACTGCTCTCCCAAAGGTCCTGAGTTCAAATCCCAGCAACCACATGGTGGCTCACAACCACCCGTAATTCGATCTGACACCCTCTTCTGGTGCGTCCGAAGTCAGCTACAGTGTACTTATATAAAATAATAAATAAATCTTTGGGCTGAAGCAAGCAGGGACCGAGTGAGCTAGGTTGACTGGAGCGAGCAGAGGTTCTAAAAGTTCAATTCCCAACAACCACATGAAGGCTCACAACCATATGTACAGTTACAGTGTACTCATATGCTACATTCTTTCCAGTAGCGACAAGCACCAACAGGCCCCCAAAACCTGGGCGCTGTCCCGAGGCAAAAAGTTCAAGGAAACTCAGTCTCCTGGAATGGTGGCATTTTGTATAACGAATGCTCCAATGTCCTTGCTTTAGTTGGAAAACAGATCCATGGGCTTTCCCTTAATACATAGCCATATCAGATCCTGGGCAGTCAGTCCTTGAGCTGACCCTGGGTCTAGGAAGCTAGTCACTGCCCTACATAGGAATTTACCACTCTAGGAAGAAGGAAGTTTGTGATCTAAAGAAGAACAAGGGTAGATACTTAGAACCATAGGTAGCTGAGTTACACCCATACACAAGCATTACAATGGCCTAGGGGGAAGTTGGACTAAAGGATCTATGGCAAGGGCATGAAGCCCTTGCCCCCAGCTGCTGACTTTAGGTGGAGCTGTTTTTGATCCCAGCTGTTAACACTTAATGTTATCCCAGTTGCTTCCTGCCAGCCCTTCCAGGTTTGCATTCCTCTGTTTTGTGCACTTACTTCCCTATTTTCTTCTGTATAAATAGTCTGATGCTCAATTTGACAATTCGCATCCAGATACCACACTCCCCTGTGTCCGGTGTCTGTTTGTCACCCCACATTCACCGAATCCTCGCTCACCTGCAACCAGAGACCCGTTCCCCGCAGATCAGGGACCCCAGGAAAGTCCGTCTGCGGCACTCACATACATAAAATTTTAAAAATTAAAAATGAAAATAAAATAAAGTCTAATTGTACCTACCAGCAGCCTTGTTTGTCCAGCAAAGGATGGTCTTTTGCCACATGCCTGGCCAAGTGAACACTGTGAGGTACCAGGCTGGTGAAAACCAACAGGCCCCGAGCTTGACTCGCCTAGAGTACAATTCAGCTTTCTGCCTGCCTTGTGATGGTCTTTCGTTTGAATTTTCTGTATTTTTCTTGTCCTCAGGTTATGATTTCCTGTGTCAATAGCCACCTTCATGCATTATTACAAGAGGAAAAGTTGAATTCTCTTTCTGGATCTATAATTTATATTGTGCAGCCCGTAATTCTCAATTCGATATTCAATCTCTTGGATGATTATCTTTGTGAAGAATGTTGCTAAAAATAAGAAAAGCAAGCAATGTGCAGAAAACAAATCCCACTTCAGCTGCTTGAGCCAGGTTGACACCGCACACAACTTTTGGGGACACTTAGAGTGGCCCCGGCCAGAAACACCGAAGGAAGGAAGGGAGCTACCCACACCCTAGAGGTAACCCATCCCCACGTGTGATCCACCTGGCCATCATAGCACACCTCCACTCTCACAGAGAATGTGTTTCAAATACAAGTGGTGCTGCTTGCTCTCGATTTAAAAAAAGAGAGAGTGTTATGGAGCCAAATAGCATCATGAGACACAAGAAAAGATCTACAAAAGAACTCTGATTCGCAAGTGCCACTTATACCCTGACAGGGAAGAATCCCCACAAGATGGCTACAAGCCAGTGATGAACTTTCTAGTATCTCACAGAAAAGTAGGAGAGAGAGAGAGAGAGAGAGAGAGAGAGAGAGAGAGAGAGAGAGAGAGAGAAGAGAGAATTCTGATTTTTCTAGCCAAATATTTGAATTTAAAGCACTAGCTTTTATTGTAAATCAGATATCTGGAGGATGAAATAAGACGCAATTTTTATTATTGAATGATTATAATAAAAGTTTTTGTATTTTGCTTGTGTGTTGTGTGTATGTCAGTGTGTGTGTGGCTTTGTCTAAGTGGCTGTTGCCTCTGCCTGTGTCTGTGATCATGCACGCATGAAGGTCAGAGACAAATCTCATTCTGCATTCCTTAACTGCCTCTTTTGCATTTCTTAAGTGACTTCTACCTTGCTTGGGGCAGGATCTCTTATTGGCCTGGGAGTTCACTAAGTACAAGTACAGAAGATTAGCTGACCAACAAGCCTCAGGACTCTGGGTCTCTGCCTCCCTAGTGTTGTTATTACAACCATGTGTTATTGCACCTAACATGTTTTGTACAGGAACCTAAACTCAAGTCCTCTCAGTTGCAAGGAAGCAAACCCTTACCAACTGAACCATTTCCCCAGCCCTAATGTTAGCTTTCGGCAAACTCAGTCCCAATGAAAGCAAGTTCGTATTCCTTGGTAGTACATAGACTGACTACAGTGGCTTTGATCCTTTGGCTTCTCATGCTTCAGTATGCTGTCTGGGGTATGTACTCTGCACCACAATGACAGAAAAACAAAAGAGCAAATCTATAGCTCCCTTTGGTAAAGGGTAATTATGTAGCTGATCCCCAAAAACAAAGGGTCAGAAGTTACTCCCCAACCATCCACAATTGTAGATTGTACAAATTCACAATTGTACAATTCCAGAGCTGTGACTATACAACCAGACTGCTGGGGCAAGAACCTTGGGACTCACGCTTCTTTCTACAATATGGTGGTAATTACTTGCACCCCTACTTTCTTCCAGTGTTAGCTCAGCTGAGGAATTCAGTAGTTTGAGAATCATAACCTCAAAGGGCATTTCTGACCAAGAAAATGTGATGCACTGAGAAGTAACAAGTGATTTAAACTTAGCACTGTTACTGGAAGCTCTCCACAGGCTCTGACAATGGCAGCTGCCAGCATTCTGATCATGCATCTCTTTCTGTGAAATTCGACACTAAAATGACAATTTACAATGACCTCCCTGTATCTGTCATATTCAGAAGATACCCTTGATAAAGTGTTGAAGTGTTTGTTTACTTTGAATCACTGGAAGGAAATTTACTATCCAGAATTCTAAGTAAGATCGTAGATAAAAAATTAATTTATCTGCTCATCTTTCACTGCACAAATGCAGTGGATGAAATTTCCATCCAAGGAAACTAATACCATTATTAAATCATCATCCAAGTCCCCCTAGGGACAGATGATGTGCTAACTTTTAATACTCAGTAACCTTGTATGTGAGTGTTCATGCATATGTGCATGTGTATATTCATGTGTGCATATATGTATGCATGTGTGTACCTGACTATGTGCATGTGCGTGTGCACATGCATGTGTGCATGCATGTGGACATGTGTGTATGTGGACATGTGTGTACGTGTGTATGTGCACAGGTGTGTACATGTGTGAACGGGGGAGGAAATGTGCCATCCACATGTGGCAGTCAGACAGGACAATCTGGGGTATCGGTCCTTACCATCCATCTAATTTGATACAGGATCTGTGGTCTTGCTCGCTGCCCCTAAATACACCAGGCAAACTGGTCAAAAGTTTCTGGTGGTTCTCTGGTATCTGCCTCCCACCTCCTCTAGAACAGGCTTACTTGGATTGCATATGCACGTGATATACATGTGCTACTGAATCCAGCTTTTTGTGTCGGTTCTGGGGAATCTGAACTCAGTTCTTCAACAGTTGCTTTACTCACTGAGCCTCCTGCAGCCCATCAAAGCCTTTTTAACTCTTCATTTTTTTTTATTTATTACTAAAAAAGCATTCACCTAAGAGAGTTTAAAATAGAAAAGTTGGGCAGGTAGGAAAGAGGAAGAGCAGAGTTGGGAAGAGATGGGGTGAATAGTATCAAAACACATTGTATAAAACTCAAAAAACTAATACATTTTTCAAAAATACCCCCCCAACCCATCATTGGCACCTCAAGACAGCTTAAGAAGTGAACACTAAAAGTTCTAAGTAATAGACCATTTTTAACAGCATCTCCACTCACGCACTAGAGCTAGAGTCTCTGGGAAATTCAACAAGGAAAAGGGGGACCTGAACTTCACTGGAGGACCAGAGTCTGAACTGTGAGGTGGAGAGGAAGTCATTGTTTAATATCTCTGGCTGGCTGGTCCTTTATTCACAAACTAGGGCGTGAAGCGGGATTTAAAAATATGTCGGTGTGCACCTTGAAGCTCACTTTTTAACTCATTAAAAACAGGGTTTTGCTACATAATATATCCCATAAAATCATGCCCCCCCTCCTTCTACTCTTCCTCGTCCTCCCCATCCCTATCCATGTCCATATCCACCCCTTCCTGTTTCTTATTAGAAAACAATCGGGTTTCTAAAGGATAATAACAAAATATAGTAAGATAGGACAAAGACTAACACACAGAAATAGGACAGAAGAAAAAGAAGGAAGAGACCAGAACAAGTCACGCGAAACATATAAATGTGGAAAGACACTCATGCCAACACTCAAGGATCGCATAAAAATACTAACCTGGAAGCCGTACGATACTTCCAAAGGACCTGTGGAATAAAAGACGTTTTATAGATAAAATAAAATGAAGATAATTTTTTTTTAAGCTCAGACATGACATTGTGAGACAAAGAAGCTCCAAATGTGTTGTTGAATTCATTTTCTCTTGACCATCTACTGCTGGGCCTGCAGTCTACCCTTAGGAGTGCTTTGTTTCCCCAGTGAGACTCCCTTGCAAGTGGTTATTATTTGGAAATAGCTCCTGAGTTAGGGATGGGGGCTTGAGTCCACTTCTCCTTACGACTCTAGGCTCTCATCTGGTGCAGACTTGTGCAGGCCTGACCCTGTGCATGCTGCCTCGGTCTCTGTGAGCTCCTAAGTTCATATGTGCACTTTAACATGTTGTTTTAGAGGGCCTTCCTTCCTTGGTGTCCTATGTCCTTCTGGCTGTTATACTCTTACTGAGCCCTGAGAGGAGAGGTTTGATGGAAAGAGCTCATGTAGGGCTGAGTGTTCCATGGTCTCTCACTCTCTGCCCAGTGTCTGGCTGAGGATCTCCATATCTGTTCCCATCTGCTGCAGGAGGAAGCATCTCTGATGACGGCTGAGCAAGGCACTGATTTATACGTGGAGCAGAATGTCATTAGGAGTGTTTTATTGCTATATCCTTTTAGTAGAATGGGAGTATTTGTTTTACCCTAGGTCCCTGTGCTATCCAGGCTCAGGTTTGATATACCAAGCAGTGTCAGGTATGTGTTCCATCTCATGGAATGGGCCTTAGGTCAAATCAGATATTGGTTGGTTATTTCCTCAAGCTTTGTGCTGCTGTTACACTAGCATCTCTTGCAGGCAAGACAATATTGTAGATCAAATGGTTTGTGGCTGGTTTTGTCTTTATGCTGAAGTTTCTCCTCTTGTAGCATGTAGAGTACCCTCCTGTACAAAGACACTAGAATGTTGGGGATTGTGGGGAAGGGTCTATGTAGACCCCCACCTCAACCTCTCCATGTTCAATGAGTTGTGTAGGCATGGTCTTCAGCAACTGATTTTGCTGTAGTTTTTGGAGAGCAGCCTACAGGCTGGGTTGTTTTATATTCCCAGATTTCTTTGGCCAACGACCTAACTAAATGTAGTCCAAATCTGTTACTAGAAGCCTCCTTTGGTGACAAGAGATATATACTTGGGGCTCTCTCTCCCCTATTATTTAGAGATTTTATTTGGATCACCTTCATATACGTATGTATGCATTTTAGAAAGCTTCTACTATATTAGGTTTCCACATTACCCCTCAAATGGCCCTGACTTTTTACCTGTTTCTCACTGTGTCTTCTTCTAAATCCCTCTTCCTTCCCTCTATCTTCATATGATCTTCCTGTTCCAGTCTCCCCACCTCTTACTCCATCCATAATTATCTATTCTATTTCCTTTTAGGGAGATCTGTCTCCTTCACCATCTCAGTCCCCTACTCTACACCTAACCTCTATGATTCTATGGACTATAGCTTGGTGATCATTAACTTAACAGCTAATATCCACATATAAGCAAATAGCACCATATTTGTCTTTGTGGGTATGGGTTACCTAACTCAGGAGGATTCTTCTTCTAGTTCCATCTATTTACCTGCAAATTTCATGATGTTGTTCTTTTCAACATGTGAATACTATTTCATTGTGTAAATGTACCACATTTCTTTCTTCATTCATCTGTTGGAAGACATCTAGGTTGTTCCAATTTCTGGCAATTATAAATAAACAATGAACATGTTTGAATAAGTGTCTCTGTGGTAGGATAAAGTATCCTTTGGGTGTGTGTCCAAGAGTGGTATAGCTGGATCTTGAGGTAGATCAATTCCCATCTTCCTGATGTACCACCACAGATTTCCAGAGAGGTTGTACAGGTTTGCAGTCCCTCCAGCAACTGATAAATGTTCCCTTTACTCCACATCCCTGCCAGTGTGAACTGACACTTGCTTTATTGATCTTAGCCAATCTGATAGGGGTAAGGTGAAATCTCAAAATAGTTCTGATGTGCACTTCCCTGATGGCTAATGATGTCAAATATCATTCAAGTGTTTCTCAGCCATTTGAGCTGCCTCTTTTGAGAATTCTCAGTTTAGATTTGCCTCCCACTGGGTTATTTGTTTTCTTGATATCTAGTTTTTTGAGTTCTTTATATATTTCATATATTAGCCCTCTATCAGTTGGTAAAGTTTTTCTCATTCTGTATTTTGTGTTAAGTTGACATTAATATTGATCAGGCCATTAAAATGAAATACTTTCTCTCAGTTCTTTTTGTATTTGTCTCCCATGTCTAGCATAAGCCCATTGCTAGTTATGAGGATATTAAAGGGTAAGAGCTAAGGTCTATGGGTAAAACACCTCATATTTTTTAGTTGTATTTTGTCATCAAGGATTTGAGGAACATATGTGGTTGATATTCCATTGAGGAAAAATAATTAAAAGGTAAAAGGTAAAAAGTCAAATTCCACTCACTCTACATCCTTACCCTGGTAGGAAAGATCTCCCCTCAACCAAGAAAACCTTCAATAATGTGACGCTTACAAAATTAATTGCCTTATCAGTAAATGGATGCACTTTCCAGGATGCAGAAACACAGATTTTATTATTCAGTATCCCTGGGAGAAAATATTTATGATGTGGCATGAAGTAGTCTCAGGCTGTTTCACTAAAATGAAGGGAACCAAAGAAGTTGCTTGCCCATTAACAGAAAGTATCGAGCAGGAGATCCAACAGCAAGGTGAGGGAGGGAAGCTCTGTGATTTCAGTTGTTGACAGTGGTTTGTGGTCTGTGGTCTTTTTACTGTAGCAGGCCTGGAAACTGTACCACAGACAATGAGAGTAACATTCAAAGATTTCATAAATTATCCACTCCACTCCAAAGAACAGAAACTTTCCAGATGTTCTTAATGATTAAGAAAATATAAATGACCAAGTAACTAAAAACATTTTTAAAAATTGATTTCAATATGTACTCTGTTCAAACATCGAAGCTCAATGTCTTCTATAGCCCATGAGCTTTTAACAAATGCAGCACGTGAGAAGAATAGTTTTCAATTTTTAATCATCTTCCCCATGCATATTTCCTGACTTCTATTTGAGTTCCACTCATAGCCTCCTCATGAATCTCTTTATGATGCTCTGTTTTATCAAGGTCAAATGCCAGAGGCGAGCTGTCTTCAACATTTCCAATAACTGTTAGGTTGGTTAGGTTCTTAAAGGCAATGTGATGTGGTGTGTGGGTGTGGGGGTGTATGTGGGCATGCACACACTTTAAAGGAACATATCTGAGTTTTCATGTACTATTAAGTTCCGAAGTATTAAAAAGTTAGCTGTAGAAGAATCAAAATAATTGAGTTTTTAGTGGGAAAAATTGGAATTTTTAAAGTTAACTACTTCTATTTGTGTGTGCATGTGTATGCATGTATGCATATGTGTGTGGTTATGTGTGCATAAACATTGATATATACATGCATATATGCATACAGAGGCCAAAAGTTGATATCAGGAGTCCTCCTCAACACCCTCTTTTACTTTTTGAAAAAGGTTTCCTCACTGAATCTGGAACTGGCTAATTGTCTAGACTGAGCCTGTGACTACCCAGGAATCCTCATCTCTTAAAGTTATAATCTGCAAAATTTACCTGTCTCTCTCAGCCCAGCACACAGACAGACATCAAATCTTCCACATTAGCAATGTGGTTGGGTTATGACCTTCTCTCCCCTCTGTGACTGTTATTGCCTGGCTTCAGGCCCTCACTGTCTCCCTCACAGTACGATCATTTTCCAACTGTTCCACAATGGACTATTCCACTGGCAGACTCTTCTCATGATAGCTTGCTCTCCATCAGGCAGGAAAAAAATTCATCTAAGTAACAACTCAACATCACTCCATGTTCTACTTCAGAACTTCATGTGATCTGCTATTATTTTGATGCCAAGTCTTAGCTCTTCATCCTCACGTACAAAGTTCTTCACAACCGTCTAGAATCCCAGGCTCTCCCATGAGCCACCCCACCGTTGTCAAATCACCTTCAAGATTCAATTCTTAAGTCCCAGAAAACAATTCATGTCACTCTGCTCACAAAGTTGACAGCATTGCTTATCTAACTGGCAAGAAATTCCTTTAACTTATTAGGATCTCTCTACTCATTCTTTAACAGCAATCCAAATGACAATTCTTCTGTGTTTTTGAAACACTCTGGGAAATGATCAACACCCATTGACCCTTGTAATAATGACTGCTGGTCTCCAGTCCTAGTGTGGACTGTATGGACGGCTGGGCTATGAAGAGCCTATCTTGACCATCACATCAGCTGCGGCCTGACACACCCTCCCAGATCATACTGTGGCCTTTCACTTCCCTTGGAAGGGAAAACAGCACAATTCAGAGTTGGTTAGTCAATACAAAAGTAAAACTAATCTATGGTTCTCTGATAGCCCGCTGTTGGGCTTAGATTGTATTATAACTTTTCATTGAGCACCATTTTTTTGAGGTATAGTTCAGTAAATAATGAGGTGTTAATTAGGGATGGAGATAGCCCAGGGAGTATGTTGCCATCTCCTCGTTATCTGGCAAGAGCTGTCCTATGGGCAGTAAGTCATCAACCCTAACACATCATCAGCTTCATAGTTTCAGCAAATCAGTTCTGGCTAATGGCTAAAAATTGGTTAAATAGGGTGTTCTCTGACAGCAGCCCTGGGAGTGATGAGAAAATAATGGGTTTCTTCCTTAGGCAAAAAATAATTAGCAGTAAGGGGTTGTCTAAGTTCAATTAAGCACTAATTTGCCAACACAGTGAGCAATACATTAAAATATAGAGCATCCATGTCAGGATTGATCTGAAGCACAATGAAAACACAGGCCTACACAAAAGGACACTCAATAGCTTGTCTCTTTTTCATCTGTTCAGTTCAACTTCAAGTCATTTTCAATCAAACTCTTAACCTACCCGAGAGAAAAATAATGAAAATGTCCTTTCTTAAGAGGTAAGCTATTAGAGCCATAGAAAGACTGCAAATTCACAGGTTTATTACTGATTCTAAAAATTTTATCAACAATACCCACCCTATAAAGACTGGATCAGAAGGCATCCTAAAAATCTGGAAATTGCTGGGAAATTAAAGTGTTATCTTACATACGTAAAGACAAGAAGCTTCCTTTCATATTCATAGCTCCAGTTGAGAGGCCCATGACGGCCACTATCGCTAACTCATTAGATAGTCAAAGTGGGCCTTGAATGTCTGGCTCTCTTACCTCCACCTTCCAAGTTCTGGTATTATAGACTTGAGCTATTATGTCTGTCTTTCAACTTAGATTATGAAAATAATAAAGGTGAAAAAGGCAGTAATTGCTATAGATACCTGATAACAAAAGACTAATATACCAAATTTATAAAGCACTCATAGGAAAATTACCTAAAAATCTAGCTTAAAAACAGGTGACTTGGGTTCTCACTCTTTCACCTTCTTGCCGTGTGGGACTAAGCAACTGCTAGACCCTTGGACTTCATTCACAGCTACTACTGAACCATTGTTGGGAATTGGACTGCAGACT
>NC_034594.1:148928906-148961591 GCF_900095145.1 Mus pahari
AACAGAGGTGGGGGGAGGGGTATGGGAAACTTTCGGGATAGCATTTGAAATGTAAATAAAGAAAATAATAATAAAAAAGGAAAAAAAAATAAAACTATGTATATTTTAGGTATATTGAAAAAAAATAAAATAAAATGTGGACAAAAAAAAAAAAAAAACAGGTGACTTATATGGGAAAATACTAAATTAATTATTCTATTAACCAGCCTTCTGTCACCATAATAAGACATTCAACGTGGGCTACTCATGAAATAAAGTAAGGTTTAGTTTGACTCTTGAGTTCTGAAAAGGCAGGTTAGAAATTTGATGATTCTATTACCCTGAATTTTGGGTGTAATTAAAACATCGTGGGGAGAGTGAAAGTCATAGTGTGTGATCTCCTTTCAAGAAAGGAAGAAGACAGGGGTAGAGCAAGAGCAAGAACAGAGGCAACTGGAAGGGAGAGAAACTGAGGTACCACAATCCCTAGAAGAGCATATAACGCCACAAGAATGTACACATTCCATACTTTTTCTGCTCTTCTGATGATAAACATATACTTGCTCTCTAGTTTTTCCTATCACAAGTATAGAAAGACTTTTCAGTCCCAGCAACCCTCACTTTCTCACAACCACTGGTTACAGCTGTCAAAAGCTGATCTTTGCCTGTAAACTTAGATAGCTTTCCTGTAACATCAAGACATCTGTGATTTGCTTCTATTCCTGAAGGAATACACAAGTACCAGCACAGGTGCTTTCATTAGATGGAAAGCCCTCAGTAACGCCAAGGCTTTCCATCAGACCACACCCCTGTGAGGTCCACAGCACCTACCGGCCAACACTGAATCCTGGGGACTAAGCCTTTATATATGGACTCTGGGGGACAAACATTCAGACCACAACTTTGAGAATAGCCAAAGGAATCAAACGGGACTTGGGATGTCTGAGTTAAAATGTGAAGCTGTTATTGTTTTGTGCCCCATAGCCTGGCCCTAGAGTTTTGATAAGAACAATCCAACTAATAGTGTGGCTGTAAATTGAGAACACTGTGCAGTTTCTAGAGAAGACTGCTCTCTGTGACCTTTCTCCAACTGCAGGGGAATTAGGAAGGAGTATCCATTGCAAGGTCATTTGTATGAGAAGACAATGACCACTAGAATAGCCAATAATTTATTTACTTGCCTGATTAAGAGAAATTCACAAACCAAGATTCTCACTGAGTTTTTCTCAAAGGAGGAAACAGAGAAGACTCACACAAGTTGTGTTGTGATCTGGAGGCCTTCTGCTCCAGATGGGATAAAATGACAACATACCTTACAGATCTATACACATCTGATTATAAGAAGTTTCTATTAAAATACTAAAACATCATTTTATGTCTTGGAATGAAGATGAGCCTGTTGTTCCTTAAATAAGGCACCAGGTATGGCCAGGAAACTCCCTAAGCGAAGCCAACTACTCATCCCATACAAAATATCTTTGGGAAAGATCTTCTATCCAGTGACAGCATCATGGAGGGACAGGATGACATTCTCTTCTAGGAAGCGTGACTTCTTACACAGGAGTCTTAGGTTGACATCAGCAGTAGAAATAGCCTGATAAGACTGCTTCCATCCCAAGGATGAAGCTGTCCCTGATTGACAGCTGCCAGGGCTCATTTACTGAAGTAAGTTACCACTGATTTCGTGGAGATATTTGAAACCAGTTCTGATGTATGCTTGTTTTCTTGCGACATAAGCTATCGTCCTTTGATTCAGTAGATTGAAACCTGTGCTAGTGCTTATGTATTCCTTCTAAGAATAGAAAGCAAATCACAGATGTCTTGATGTTACACGATAGCTATCCCAGTTCACAGGCAAAGATCAGTTTTTGACAGCTGTATCCAGGGGTTGTGAGAAAGCGGGGGTTGCTGGGAATGTAAAGCCTTTCTACACTTGTGATAGGAAAAGCTAGAGGGCAAGTGCATGTTTATCATCAGAAGAGAAAAAAAAAAGAATGTGTAGATTATGAAATAACCTATGGTTAAAATGAAGTAGACTCAAATATATACACATAAGTGACTATTAAAAATAGGATGTTTTGTCAAAGAAATACAATACTGGTATTATACACCGTGTTTATTTGTATATGTTTGCATTTAGTATGAGAAGAAAATCATAGCCCAGGCACACTGAATTCTGGAGAAGATGGTAAAAACAGGATAAGGGAAGGCAACTTGAACTTTGAATCCAAAGATAATACTTAACATTGGAGTGCTGCATGATATGTTTTATATGGTTTTGTTTTATCAATTTTTAAACTAATTATTTAATTTATTTAGATCCCAAATGTTGCCCCTCGCTTAGTCCCCCCACAGAGTTCTTCACACTATCCCCCCCTTCATCTCTGAGAAGGTTCCACCCCTGGGCATCCCCCTTGCCTGGGGCATCAAGTCTCTACAGGATTAGGCACCTCCTTGTTTTTATATGTTTTATATATTGCTAAAATAAATTAAACATATGGTCTGAGTAAGTGCTATGCTTCTTAAACAATTGCACGGAAAGCCTAAGGAAAAATCTCCTAAAAACACAAATTATTTTCCCTCTAACAAGCAGAGGAGAAGGAGGTTTGAAGTGGAAGGAAATCTCTCCTCCATTACTACTATATTTGAGTTCATTCTCCTCAGCCTCTGTGACCTCTGATAAAGAGACAAGAGAGACTGCTGTAATGAGAATATGAAGTGCACCCTTAATGTGCTTGTTTGTTGAGTGTCTGGTCCCAAGCTAACAGTGTTATTTGGGATGATGGTGGAAGGCTTAGAAGCTGGGATGTAGCTGAAGGAAGTAGATCACAGTAAATGTGTCTTCGGAGGCAATCAGTGGCCACTAGTCCCTAGTTTCCTCTCTGTTCTCTGACTGTGAGGTAACCAGCTTTCTTCTCAGGGACATTCCCAGTGCCATGACTGTCACACTTTGCTCAAGCACAAGAAGCCAAGTGATGATGGAGCAAGTCCTCTGAAAGAGTAAGCCAATATAAATCCTTTCTCTCTTGAGTTGTTTCTGTCATTGTTTTCTCAAAATGATAAGAAAAGTAACTAAAATTCTAACAATCCTCTCTGGGAGTTTCCATGGAAGATTTTCTCTTTAGAAATAGAGGTAGCTAGAGTAAAGGGGGCCAAGAAGATAGATAATCTCCTTCCAAGCTTTACTGTAAACTTCATCTAGATAATCACAGAACCGGTTCAAGAGAAGTTAGAAATGTGTATTCAGATACTATATTCAGTTTCTCCTTGTCTTAGCCACTGTTCTATTGCTATGAGGAGACTCCATGACCAAGGCAACTTTTATAAAAGAAGGTATTTAATTGGGGCTTCCCTCTAGTTTTAGAGGGTTAGTCCATGAACATCATGGAGGGAAGCAGACAGGCATGGGGCTAGAGCAAAGGAGAAGGAGAGACAGAGAGAGAGAGACAGAGAAACAGACAGAGAGAGAGACAGAGAGAGAGACTGGCATGGGTTTTGGAAACCTCAAAGCCCACTCTCAGTGACAAATGACCTCCAACAAGACTACACCTACTTCAAAGAGACCGCATCTCCTAATGCTTGCTAAACAATTCCACTAACTGAGAGTCAAGCAAACAAAATATATGAGCCTGTGAAGACCATTCTCATTCAAATCACCACACCTTTAATAGAAAAATTTACAGTTATATAATAGTATACAATAAATACATTGAGATGATGACTCTGATGTTATTCAAATGTATATTGTTTTTCTTGATTAATGAGATTACAGCAGGAGAGAGAGAACTGGGAACTATACTCTTTTTACCACATGTAGGTTTTCATGTGTTCACCAGCACAGTAATGGTAATGATTTTAGCATTACAAAGATCTCCCATGATGCCCTTTTACAAATAAACTCATCTTCTTTGATCCCTGTTCCCCACACCTAATTGCAACTACCTATCTCTTCTCCATTTGTAAAGAATAGAGACTTTTGAGTCATTTCAAGAACGTTCTACAATGGAATCATACAGTATCTAACTTCTAAAGCCTGTTCTTTCTCCAACTCACCATGATTTTCTGGAGATTCATAAAAGTTGTGGCCATTAACTTACTGCTCTTTCATATTGGCGGGCTTTATTGTTAAGTTTTTCAGGTATGTACAATAATTTCTTTAGACAGCGTCCTTCTTAAAGGAGCTATTTTTAATTCCTACATTTAATAAACCTGATCTAATCAAGTGTTTACAGGTTTTGTATGAACATGAATTTTTATTTCTCTGGGACAATTGAACAACAACAACAAAAAAAATGCACTGGGAGATGACACTGAGTTTCTATTGTTCCTTTAATATTTGTTAGACCTAAGAGCAAAGAGATTGAATCAGCTGATAAAATTCTTGCCACTCAAGAATGAGTACTTTTGGATCCCAGATATCCATTCAAAAAACTGTAGAGGTTTTTAAATGTGGAGTTTTAGTGTGGAGGTGTGTTCTATAATCCTAGTACTAAGGAACTAGAAACATGCTGACCACATACAAAAAGTGGTTAAGAATATAAGAGACAAAAGTCAAATAAATTTGGGGTTGAAGCCCTTTCCTTTTGTATGTCTATGCTTTTGTAAGCATTTACAGCATCTGGGCTCTAGTCATGGTATTCTGTAAGACTTACTAATTCCCTACAATATGTATGAGGGCAAAACTAGAGAGAGATTCCATTTCTTGCTCATAATCACATGCCGAGGGTCCAAAGCAAGGGTTGATTTCCAGAAGGACCAAGTCCAGAACCATCATTCTGAATCATGACACTTTTCTACCAGGTTCCTCTTGATAGTCTGAAAGGTGTATGCTCTCCCAACCCGGCCCCCCTTTCCCATCTCTTGTGAACCCACTTCACATCCTTAGAAAACTGAACACAAATGAAATGAGATGCATGAACCACTAAGCTTAGTGCCTGGGACCCTCTAAGTCCTCAACAGCTTAAAGCTACTCCTCAAAGTACATCTTTTCCTTTCACAGGAGTGCATTCTGCATTGAGAAGAGAAGAGTAAGGTGGGTGGAGCAAAAAGAAGCAGACTCTGTTCCCACCCTGGTAAGGACAAGTACACTCAGTGTCAGACATCTTAATACCTCAAGGTTTTAGATTTATGAATGTCCATGTTCCCTTCTGCAGAGCACTTTGCCTGATCCATCAAAGCTGGTGGCAGATTAACTGAGTGTGAATGATCTACAAGAGGCAAAATATGAGTTATGAACTAGAAGCAAAGGCAAGGTATAAATAGCTAAACTGCGAAGAACATCACATAGTTTAATGTGCTTTTCGGTGCAGCCCTGTGGGAGAATGATGTCCGCCTGTTGTCTAGTTGCTCTCATTTCTGAGACAGAATGTTTGGCCTACTGTAATTCAGTGTCTACCTGTGTTTGTACAGCTAGCACAGGTCAATATATTAAGCTCAAGTTTTAGACATGCCAACATTTTAAGGACATAAATGAAGCCCCCAAATTATTTTTTTCCTCTGGACTTGTAAAGTATCGGGGTAGAATTTTCTGATTTATGACTATATCAAAGCCAATCATATCTCATTACAAAAAAATGACCAATTAAAAAATACCAATCTGAAAAATAATTTGACAAAATCTTGTAAAGTTGAAAATGTACACACTCAGCTATCTAGCATTTCCTCTATTGCATTTGAGTATTGGTACTGAAATCATTACTCAGGCTCTGCCCACTAGGACTTAGGCACTGAGTTGTTTTTTCTTTTTAAATTCCTTACATGTACATTTCGAATCTTTTTTCCTAAAGAGCTAAATCGAGATAATGCTCTAGAGTAAAATTCCACCCAATTTACACCACAAAACATAAACAAATTGTAGGAATATCATAAAAACTTTGTAACAGCAAAATGTATATCCATAAGAAAATGGGTGAATAGACAAATATGAAAACACTGTCACGGTGTGAAATATTAGATATTAACCTCTTGGTACTCATCAGGAGCCCAAACAAACAAAAGCTCTACCTTATGCTAGATAGGTATATGGATGAATAGATGGTAGATGATGATGGATAGATAGATAGATAGATAGATAGATAGATAGATAGATTGGTGGATGGATGGAGAGAGAGAGAGAGAGAGAGAGAGAGAGAGAGAGAGAGAGAGAGAGAGTTTAAGTAATGTGGTCAGGAAAAGCCTCTTTAAAAACTATCATTAAACAGAACTTTCTGAAAGTAAGAGATTGGTTATAAAGTATCAAGGTCAAGAACAGTGCACATAAAATTAACATCTAGTCCAAATGTCCTAGAGAAGAATTCTACTGTGTGTATGAGGAATAGTGATGAGGTAAGAGTGGCCAGAGTAGGGCAAAGAGTGAGAACAAGCAGCTGTGGGAATGGAAGGATGTGACCTCTTGCCCTGAGGGAGGCAAGAACCACTGGAGAAATTATGTTCATCTAAGTGGCATGCTGCAAGTTGGCTTTAAACAGATCATTCTGGGTGCTGAGCTGTAAATACACCATAAGAGGTAGCAGGGGAAGTCAACCGAAGTAGGTAGGAACTTTTATAGTTACTTAAGTAAGACAGGACCGTTCTTTGTAGAAACCTGATAACAAAAGCAGTAATAAGTAGATTCCACATATATATTGAAGTAGGAACACAAGATGCATCAATTAAGTGGTGTGGCAAGTGAGGAGAAAGACCTAAGGAGATTCGTATGATTGATGAGCACAAGTCCAGAGTTACTATTGACTGCAGTGGCACTGGCCATTGGAGGCACAAACATACAGGGCTCATGCAAAAGCTTGACTTTGAACCTGTAAGATATGAGATAGTCTTATGCATTTAAGGAGATATGTCTAATACATAAATGGATATATGATTCTGTAATTCAAGAAGAGGTCTCGATATATATTTTTCTCAACCTATTTTCATAAGGGTTCAACCTTCCCTTTAGCTACCAACTACCAGAGATAGTGTGTCTTAGTCAGGGTTTCTATTCCTGCACAAACATCATGACCAAGAAGCAAGTTGGGGAGGAAAGGGTTTATTCGCCTTACATTTCCTTACTGCTGTTGATCACCAAAGGATGCAGGACTGGAACTCAAACAGGTCAGAAAGCAGGAGCTGATGCAGAAGCCATAGAGGGATGTTCTTTACTGGCTTGCCTCCACTGGCTTGCTCAGCCTGCTCTCTTATAGAATCCAAGACTACCAGCCCAGAGATGGCACCACCCACAAGGGAACCTCCCCCCTTGATCACTAATTGAGAAAATGCCTTACAGNTGGATCTCATGGAGGCATTTCCCCAACTGAAGCTCCTTTCTCTGTGATAACTCCAGCTGTGTCAAGTTGACACAAACTAACCAGTACATAGTGGAAAAGAAAGGTTATTAGGATATGGGGGAAGTGAATCTGTTTAGAAATATTTCTTTGGGGTGATTCAGGGTAATCTTCGTTCTCAGTCCAGTCTACTAGCGAACACCAAACATGAATCAGCAGCTACAGTCCAGCCCACTCACCAGACACCACACACAAATCAGCAAGGGCAAGAAACCAAGAGGCTCACCAACTGCCCAGAGTTTGTAGAAGCAGCAAGAAGCTGCAGATTCTCTCTATGATGTCACCAGAAGTGAAGCTCAGCAAAGCAATGTAAAGTGAGCCAATACATGTGAAGAACAGTGAGGCAGAGCAAGGCAAACCAATGCTTGAGTTCCCACTGTCTATGCGGTCATATTTATATTCTTCCTAAACATCAAGCATACTATCAGGTGTCTGCTTTAGCAAAACATCCTTTTACCTGTGTCTGCTTCAGTGAAACATTCTTTCACACCACTGCTTGATCAAAACATCCTTTCACCTGTGTGCCTCAGCAAAACATCATTTGACGTAACTGACTTTCCAAAGAAACCTGAAGTTTCCGCTTCAGGTCTGGACTAGAGATAGAAATTGAGGTGTCCTCAGTATATAGATGGCATTTAAAGTCATGAGGCTGGATGAGGTCATACACATAATTGGTTTATGTAAAATAGAAAAAGGAATAGAAGTCTTGACCTAAGTCCTCAAAACAGAAATGTATGTCAATTTGGCAAGCATATGTATATATATATGCATATCACAAATATTACTAAAAGGATTATGTATAACTACTTTTTAATAATTGTACTATTATTTCTCAGGTCACTGAGTGTCTATTGACTAGATACTTGATAAATGAGTGAACATATAAATGAATTAGTGAATGACTATTGTCTTCTTATGAATTTTCATCAGAAAAGTTTCATGTAATATTTATAAAAGTTTATAAACTACTGTGTACATTTATAAACATGTAAATGAATACAGAGGGAAACTAGATGTATCTGAAGTGTTCTGATTTAATAAACTTGTAATCATGTATTAATTAGAACTAATAAAAACTCAAACTGGGGGTAAAGGAAAAATGATATATTGGAACGAGAGGATCAGATCAAAATGAGATCTGATAAATGTCACAATGAGTTTAAAGTGACGACTTGGGGACCTGGGAAGGTGGCTTAGCCAGCAAAGTGCTGTCTGCTCCAGCATGAGGCCCTGAGTTACATCTCCAAGATGCACATGAGAAGCCAGGCAAAAAGGCAGATAGACACATACATTTGCAATCCCTTCTCTAGGGTGATGGAAACAAGGCTATACCTGGGGTGATGGCCAGTCAACCTAGTCAAATGAGTCTACACCAGGTCCCAATGAGAGACAGAGAGATGGCTCAGAGGTTAAAAGCACATACTGCTCTTACAGAAGGATTGAGTTTGGCACCCACATTGCGTATCTTACACCCTCCTGAAACTCTAGCTACAGAGGATCCAAAACCCTCTTTTGGCTTCCATGGGAACCTGTACTAACATGTACATACTCCTACACAGACACACATATATGTACAATTAAAAATAAAACATATATTTTTGAAAAGGCGGATAACTCTTGGGAAACAAGAGTTGAACTTTGACCTTTACATATATTTGCACATACTTCTTATACACTTATCCACACTTAAAACTACACATAAACACACATACAATAGGGATAGAAAGTATTTCCTTTACGTGTATAACTAGATGAACATTGGTATTCTCTGTATTCTCTGCAAGAACTATTTCTAAGGGATGGAGACATGGCTCGGTTGTTAAAAGTGTTTACTGTTCTTTCAGGGGACCCTGGTTTGATTCCCAGAACCCAAAATGACAGCTCACAACCATCTGTTTGATTCAAACACCCTCTTCTGGTCTTTTCAGACACCAAGAATTCACTTGGTGCACAGACATACATAGAAGCAAACACTTATTAAATAAATAAATAAATAGATTTTTAAAGAGATCCCTCTAATTAAATAACTGTGAACCCATAAAACTAAATGAGCATTGGAATTGTGTTTATGAGTAGGTCATGGCTAGATAGGGAAGATCCAGATACTGCTGATGGGGTTGAGACTGGAACAAGGAATCAACACAAAAGCATAGAAGGTGCTGGTGTGAGAGGATGAAGATCCAGGTGAGCCTTGTCTAGCTCAAGGAGGGGAATGATGGATCATGAATGTAGGTTCAGTACACTGCTGTAAAGAAATGATCAGAAACATACATTGTGTCTTTTCTATGAAACAAATATCTGATGTGAGTCAGATGAAGTGAGTAGATTTCAAGAGAATGAGGAATCTTTTCAGCAGACTGTACAAATAATAGTGTAGGTTGGAAGGCATCACCGGGAGTTCATCTGTGATCAGAGACAATGAAATTGTAATGACATCCACTTAAAGAATGTTCTGGATTTGACTCAGAAATTCTTAGCAATGTAGGTGTGGGAAGAGAGAACACAACTGTGGGATTTTATTCTCAGGGTTGGGGATCACACCCAAAATAGTGACCAAAGGTATTAGGAAATGGCTAGATAAGCCAGGAGTGCAGAAAACAGCATTTACTAAGTGGAATAAATGTGAAACAGTATAGCATTAGAATTTGTATGAAATTGAAGAGCAGAGAGGGTGAAAAGTGAACCAAAGAGAGGTAGAAATTTGTGAGGTCATCATGAGGTTCAGATTTTCAGAGATGGGAATGTTTGGGGCAAGGAGAGGGATTCACCTCAGTTGAAGATGAAGACTTACAGAGCCCACAAGGTTAAAGTACCCACAAGTATACTCGCTAAGTCGTTGATTTCCTACATACACAAGAGTGACAGAAGGACCAGAGTGACAGAGGAGATATTGATGGAACAGACAAGATCAGGAAGATCCAAGCTACGGGAGTGCCTACCCAGAGCAGCTTGTGATGTCTAATGTAGCAGGGGGCTAAGACATTGAGTTATCAGTCTCAGACATCAGAGGTCGTCTCCTGTAAGGTTGTTCATAATTAATGCCAGGTTTTCATCAGACACTAAATGGCAGCTTCCTCCCCAGTTTTCCAAACAGAAGATGCCTCATCGTCTTTCAAATGGTTCACAGCCCAGAGGGACAATGAAGGAAAGAAACTGGATTTCCAGTGAAGTATACAGTGTGTGAAACACTGAGAGAACTTTGTGATGCCCTCCAAGATGAAATGTCAAAACAGTCCTTCAGTAACTTCTATTATCATCCCTGCTTTAAAAACACAAGGAAGCCAAAGGGTCTTGAATTCAAGGGATTCCCAAAAGGTCTCCAATGGAGGAGTTAGAGAAAGGACTGAAGGAGCTGGAGGGGTTTGCAACCCCATAGGAAGAACAACAATATCAACCAACCAGTAACCCCCACCCCAGAGCTCCCAGGAACTAAACCACCAACCAAAGTGTGCACATGGAGGGACTCATGGCTCCAGCTGCATATGTAGTCGAGGATGGCCTTGTCAGGCATCAATGGTAGGAGAGGCACTTGATCCTGTGAAAGCTCTATGCCCTAGTGTTAGGGAATGCCAGGGCTGGGAGGTGAGAGTTGGTGTGTGCGTGGGGAAACACCCCCATAGAAGCAGGGGGAGGGTGATGGAATAGGGGAATTCCAGGAGGGAACCAGGAAAGGGGGATAACATTTGAAATGTAAATAAAGAAAATATCTAAGAAAAAAATAAAAGAAGAAAAAGGTGATTGGCTTAGGACTTAGTATGTGACTTACTGGAGACCAAAACACAAAACAAAAAAAACTTATTCAGATTCAACCACAGTACATTCTGTATCCTGCTGGATGTCTTCGAGATGGGGAATGCTTCCAAAGTTGCTGGAAGACACCATAGTGCCACCAGGGAAATTTTTGCACTAAGTCCAGGATCAAACCAGGGACAAATATGGGGGAAAGAGGCAGGAATGGGAGGCTCAGGGCAAGAGTTTTTGAGTGAAGGATTGAGCCTTTGCTGAAATCTACATGTGTTCTGTTACATGAACCAGTAAGTCCTCTATCCTGCTTAAGGAGGTTTGGCTTAGAGTTCCTAAGTCAATACCAAAATATGAAGCATAAGCTTTTGCAAGCAGACCAAGGCCTTGAGAAAATATGAGAAAAAGCACTTCTTTGGGTACACACTTCTTTGGGTACACACCTTCTCCTCATTCAGCATCTCGTTCTTAGTTTCCTACAGAATCTGATACTACCCAACGTCTATGCAGTTGCTAGGACTTGAGTCTGTTTTCTCCACCCTAGAATCATGTTTAAATATAGTTTTCACTATGAGAAATTAAGAAAGGGGGGACAGGCGAACCTCTAAGATGTGACTTGGTCTCTGCCTTTGCACATAGACTAATCTTTTCATGTAATGGATGAGTTATCACACACGAAAGCCAGTTTGGTGATTGCTCTCCAGCATCCCTTGCTGTCTTTGGCCATGTGATACCCAGTGCCATCTGAGAACTTTGTCAGAAGGAAAGATATCACTACATGCTGGTCCCTTGGGGTTGGACTAGACCCATGAGTGACAATATTGTTTTTTATTTTCTCCTGGTGCCTTACCTACTGGGTCCTATGATGTCATTATGAGTGAAGGTAGTAGGGCTACCCTTTCTTGCAGGAGTAGACCATTGCACAATGCCTATAGAGTTTGCTCTAGGGCCAGGCCCTCCTCTATAGTCACTTGAACTCCTTAAAAGCCAGAGATTAATTTAATAGTTTCTCCTTAGCTTCAAGCAGACTCTCTGTGACAGGTTTTAATCTTTTTAAAAAAAATCTGAACTTATTGCATAGGCTTAGAGGTATCTTGAAGACAGAGGAGGAGGAAGATGAGAACAAGGAGAAGGAGAAAGAGGAGAGAAGGCAGGAGAGAGGAGGTCATCTCTCCATTGACTGCTGTCAACTGCTAAAAGAATCTTCTCTGATCATAGTTGAAGAGCAGCCCCTCGGTGGGTCATGGGAAGGAACAGTTGGCACCAGGAGCTGGAAGGACAGAGTGCTTGCTGTCCTGTGAGCCCTTACTGGTGAGTGCTGTGAGTTGGGTAGATGGGGAAATTTGGCTGAAGGGATGTTTTAATTTTAGATGACATTTATTTTTAAAATAGGCAAACTGTAGAACATTCATAGGTATTCTAAATATTTTATAATTATTGAAAATGTCTACAAATATAGACATGGAGCTATCCAAAATGTGAATTATCAGGAAGAGAAAGTTACAAAGCTGAGTCAGTCAGTATTTGTTACAAATATTCTTCCCCTCCCATCTCCTCCTCCTTCTTCCTCCTCTCCTCTTCCTTTTCATCATCCTTCACCTCCCTCCTCCTCCCTCTCATCTGCCTCTGCCCCACTCCTTCTCTTCCTTTCTCTCTTTTTCCTCTTTTCTTTCCTTTCTATTGTACTAGGGTGGAAACTATAGCTTGACAAACACTAAGCAAGTGCCCTGTCACAGAGTTGCCTGTTTAACCCTATAATGGACCCCGATTGTATGCACCAAGCCATCTGAACAGGTAGGTGGGCTTTGCTGCCTGGGCTATTGAGTTCATCGAATAATAAATACAGTCATTCACCCAAATTTCTCTAGAGTGGAGTGAAGTAACGGAGCCTAACCTTCACACAGCCTTAAGAAACCCAAGAAGGTTGAAAACAAAAGAGCTGCAGGGCTTGGCTGGGTAGATAGGACACAGAGATCATTCAGTCTTGAGAAGGTAAAACTTATAAAAGCTGGTGCTTGGCTAGGAGGTGCTAAGTGAGAAACAGAAGACATTTGTACAAATCTCCCCTGCTTAGATCCTGTCCTCCCTTCCAGCTTTCTCCATGTACACATTGAGCATCTTTTCCTAATGCTCAGAGACCATGCCTAATTCTGCAGCCCTACCCCCATGCATCACCCACTCATGTATCCTCCCCCAAAGCAAAAAGCACAGCACAGGCATCACAGGAGTGACAAATGACAAGAACCCTGAGGCTCTGACACTTAGTGGTATAAATATTTATGTACCTAATAAAGGGAGAGACGTTCTGATCCAGCTGATGAGACGCCTGGAAGGAACATCAGGAACGGCTTGCACAAACAGGGATCCCTAGGCTTCCCAAGAAACAGTGATGCTCAGGCATGGGTCCTGCTGACATCAGCCTGTGGGAAACAGGCCCACCCATGCTTAAATGGGAGCCAGCTATTTTCTACCATCTCTGTGATTTATTGCTAACAAACTCTTGATTTTCTTGAGTTTCCTCCCAGAATTTGTATGAATCACTTCTCCAGCTACAATTCCGAAGTGAACATTCTCCTACCCAGTAAGATCAGATGGAGGTTCCAGTAGATGTTCATCTTCAAGCTGTGCTTTGGATCCATACTCCCCAGGCTCAGATCTGAGGTCAGAAGCCTGAGGCCTGGCCCCCACCTTGCTTCTCACTGGCCTACAAAAGGCCTAGATTTGATGCTTTCTCTCCCTGGACAGCCAAAGTGTGTCTTCTATTTGAAAAAGCATTAGAGCTAGAGAAAAATGAACCATGCTTTGCTGTCATTATTACAGATCTGTTTTCACATACCTAGTGTTGTATACAGAAAAAGGGAAGAAGATAACACAGTTGAACTAGGTGGAGCTCAGTGGGCAGAGTACTTGATTACCATGCATAAAGCCCCGAGTTTAATTCTCAGCACCCTGTAAGACTGGATGTGGTGTGCAAGCCTGCAATCCCAGCACCTGGGAGGCAGAGGAAAGAGGTTCAGGGTCATTCTTGGCTATACAGAGAGTTTGAGGCTGATGTGGCACTCACTGGGACGCTGTCTCAAACAAGCAAATGGCAAACAGTATATGAGAGTTGGATGGAGTGAGGAAACTGTCACATGGGTGGTTGAGAAGGGTGTTAACAGCATAGCATCCAGTGTCAGCAGCCAGGTTGAGTAAAGAGGGGTGATTGACTCTTACCTCTGCCCCTGCAATCTATGCAATATGTTAACAGCACTAATGTTTCAGTTTCTACATTCCTCTCAAAAATAGAAAATAAGGGATATGGATGCATGCCAGTGTGACACTAATGACATGAGAAGAGGCAAAAAAAAAAAAAAAAAACCTGTCACAAAAGTCATTTGCTGTTATAAAAAAATGTCTTACGGTGTTTTGGGGGGCAGAGGGAGAAATGTCTTGTCACTTTGCATCTGGCTTTATGGGTTACGGTTTCTTCTGTGTCTCTGCCCTCCTCAGCTTGAAGCAGACTCCACATCTGGGTGTCTACCTGAGCTGTCTTTTGATTTAGATGCATATCACCCCTGGCATCTACACTCAGGCAGAGCAGAGACAATTTGGATGCCTGATGCAGCCCAGAGATGATAAAGGAGACAGGCTTGGAAAATGGGAAAGCCAGCAAATGCAGGACCATCACCTAGTCCCACTTCATTCTCACACCCGAAACAGACATTCACAATGGAGGAAGCACTCTTTCCCAACATGACTCAACATCTCCAGTTCTTCTTCTACAGATGATACCAATTTCTCATGACCAATAAAAACAAACTGATAAAATTTGTCAACCTGGGTATAAAAGTAATTAAAATTCTTATTTAACATGATCTATTCCTTATATTAAGGAGTGAAACTAGAACAAGATACCAAAATTTCCTCCAGCCCCTGTGAAGAGTACAACGATGGGAACAGCTGTGGGAACTTGAATTCCAGGATTTGTAGGCTGCAGCTCTTGTCAAATTATACACGAGCCTCACCTGGCTCCAATGAACTCTTTAGTTGATTACTCAGCAACACTGAAGAGAGGAATCAGAATTTTCTTGATGCTTCTTGTTCTGTCAAAGCTAACATCACCTGCCCAGAGGCCCATCAGTCTCATCTGAATCTTATGATGTCATAGTGTAAGACCCCCAACTCAATGTGTTATTTTTTTTTAACACCTAGAAACAAAGTCCAGCATAAAGTTCCCTGTTCTTTCACCTTTAGCCTGAGAAACTGGCTCATCTTAAACCACCCTGGAGCCTGATTCATTTGTGTAAAGAACTAAGAATGTTTGCCAAAGATAAGCCTGTAACCCTTCCGTAGGAGATGAGTTGTAACGCATCATCCCCACTCTTATAATGTTTACTTAGTTTCCCCACCAAGAATGTTTACCAAAGATAGCCTGTAACTCTTCAGTAAGAGATGAGCTGAAGGACAGCCAGAGCTATACAGAGAAACCCTGTCTCGAAAAACCAAAAAAAAAAAAAAAAAAAAAAGAGATGAGCTGAAATGTTTACTCATCTTCCCATTCTTTCCTTTAAAAGCGCTCAATTGCAACTGCTGAGGGTCGATCTCCTATGAGCTCATCCTCAGCATGCTGATTTTTCCCGATTAAACCTCATGCATACTGCATCAAAAATGGTTTCTCTCAAGTTATTGGGGCGTCGTCTCATCCCAGGACTTGAACAAGGGTCTCCCCGGGAACGGGGTCTTTCAATAGACATGTGACATCCAAAACGTGAGCTCTCACTTACACAACTCTGTTTCAAAACCTAAGTGAGGCAAAAGCTGGGAATCAAATCACACAATGGCTCTCTGTGAAAGTCAAGAGAAAGGACATTAATAGCAGTGAAGTGCTGAGCAATAATGGTAATAGGTAATGTTTGTGGAGAATTCTCAGTCTGGCTATGCTAGGGGCACTGTGTAAGCACACAAAGGGGCCTTTGCAGTGGGCGGGGTTGGACCTATTTACCAGTAAAGTGCTGGAGCTTGCAGGGATAAGAAATTGCTCAAGGTCACACAGCTGGAATTCAAAGTCAGAATCATCTTGCCTGGAAGCCCAGCCCTTAGGTTTTGTTTTTTTTTGTTTTTTTTTTTTGTCTCCGGAGAAGACAAATGGAAATGACATTGGGATATTAAACCTCCATTGCTCACAAAATGGGGCATTTCCCTGGCAGCTTCACCCCCTCAGGGTGGCAAATATTAATTCATTCATGCCTGTCAGTTGGGCAAAGAAGAATTATAAATACCATCCTCGAGAAGGAAATGTTCTCATAAAGAGAAGGCAGGAATAACCATGCAAGATGCAGGGAATGAAGCAAGCCAATGAAGCAAGCCTCATGCCCCTGCGCCCTCCATTGTCTGGAAAGGGGTCTTCAGAGTGTGGGACACAAGTGGTGAGTCCTCCGCTGTCTTCTCTCTAGACAGAGGAGCCAAAGTGAAAACAAAAGGAGCAATGGATGTGAGAAACCCAACAGATGGAGGCCAAAGCCATGGTCAGTGCACTGTGTTCTCAGTTATTCCAAGAGGAGGGAGATTGAGACTGGCTTACGCCACAGCACAGGCTTAAATAATGATAGCAGAAAATAGAAGGCTAGGAACGGGCATGGTCCATCAGGGATGAGGATGCAAGCAGTCCAACAAAGGGATTCCAGAAGGATCCAAGAGAAACAGCATTGGGAAATGATGCAGAGGGAAGATTCAAGAAGGAAGAGATCTGTCAGTGCCGCATGCAGGTAACCCCACTCTGACCAGCTAGGCACAGGGAGACTGATGCCCTCTTAGAGTAGAGCCGAGCTTCAAGCATTTGGAGAGGAGTGTGGTTAAACTGTGCTTCTTTCACAACACATACTAAGCACATTACCAACACTGGCTTATTTCATTCAAAAATAAGGCAATGCTACAATACAGGAAATACTGTTAATCTCATGTTACAGATAGAAATGTTTTCAATTTTCAGAGCATCTCGCTTCACAGGGAGTACTTACCTTGTCAGCATCACCTAGGTGGAGCATGTGGATGTGAGAATCATACTTTGGCACTTGGGAACCAGAATAGACTGTTTTTTTAAATGTCTGGCGTTTATTATTTTCTGGTTTACTACACACCAGAAACAGGACACAGTTATTTAATGTACGTACCATTTCTAGGTCCTGTCTCATCCAGGTTTTCTGGCATTTATGTAAAAGGCATCTATCAAAAGCAGCCAGTATCCTTTTTAAGCTTTGTTCTCCACTCAAATCCACATGCTGAATGCTTACACCTATTACTCCAGAACATAACTATATTTAGACGGCTCTACCATTGTTGAGATAATTATGGTTTTGGATTTGTTTGTTTGCTTGCTTGCTTTGCAGACAGGATCTCTCTATATAACTCAGGCTGGCCTAGAATTTACTCTTTAATCTGAGTTGGCCCAGAACTTTAGAGCCTCTGGCCTCACCTTCCCAACATGTAAAGCTTTAAGGTGAGCGTCAAGCTGATATAGCTGGTATCTTTAGAGGAGGTGATTAGGCTAAAGACCTCATGAAGACGTGGGGTGAAAATGGCCACCTGCAAGTCAGGGGCCCCAGGAAGAACTAGCCCCACTGGTAACTTGGTCTCTGAATTCTTACTTTGACACATCTAGTTTGTTTAAGCCTTCCTGCCTGTGATGATCTCTTATGGCTGCCCTAGTGGACTAGTACTGTGTCCAACCAGCTACACTCTAAATGCTGTGACTTGAACTGACCCAAAAGGGTGTTGGAAAAAGGCAAATGAATCACAGTAGTGGTCCAAGTGCTCTCAGGTTGTCACTTGGAAGAACTTACAGTTTTCCATTTATGTGAACCAGGAGAATAACAACACAAAGAGATGATAAATGGAATTTAACTATTTTAAAAGTCAATATTATGTATGAAATGATAAAACATAGTAACTGAGAGTTTATGAAATTATTTCAAAGATGCATACTGTAATCTATAGTAGCTGATAAACATATAATACAAAAAGTATGATTTAAAATCCAATAGATGAAAAATGTGTGTAAAGAAACACTTGATTGTTGCAAAAAAGACAATGAGGAGAAAAAAAATCAAATGGAACAACAAACAACAGCAGCCACATAGCAAAGTGCCAGTGATTGAAATTTCTTGGAAATGGTATATGACATTCATATTTAGAAGTAAAAAATGGGTGATGGGTCAAGAAACCAAAACACAGTTTTATTTTGTTTATGAGATGTCATTAAATTAATTAAAAATAGTATTGATAAAAGAATGAAAAAATATAAAGCATAGTAGCTAAAGGGCAGAGAGTGTGACTATTCTGTGAACACGGTATGACCTTAAGTAGAGAAGGGCTGCAGGGAGAAGGTGATGTCACAGCAATAGAAAGAACTGTGATGTAGTCTATAATCTTAAGACCATAGGCACATAGCAACATTGATTCAAAACATAGGCAGAGGCAGGCAGACTTCTGAGTTCGAGGCCAGCCTGGTCTACAAACTGAGTTCCAGGACAGCCAGGGCTATACAGAGAAACCCTGTCTCGAAAAACCAAAAAAAAAGAAAAAAACATATAAAGTGAAATAGAAAGAGGATGAGACAAATTCAAACTCACAGTTGCAGATGTAAATATTATTTATATTATTTATTCAAGGACTCCCAGAAGATGCAGACGAAATAGCAGTGGTAACACAGACCATCTCAGAAGGGAAAACCATCAATTGATATGGCAGACATTGATTCACAGAACACTGTGCTCAAAGTTAACATACAACAAAATTGGTAAAATCTGTCATCAGAGGGGCCTGAGAGAGGATTGTCCAGTGGTTAGCCATGTATGCATTTCTTGCAGAGGACTAAAGTTCAATCCAGCACTCATGTCAGTCAGCTCAAGCCACCTGTGACCCCTGCATCACCTCTGCCTTAGCAGCCTCACGGACACCTGCATTTGTGTTCACAGACCTACCTTCCACCCCGTGTACACATAATTAAAGAGAAAATAAATCTTTTTTTTTTATTTAAGCCATAAAGAAAATCTCAACAGATTTAAAAGAATGAAAACCACACAAGGAATATTTCGTGACCAGAATGGAAATTAATTAAAGATCAATATCAAAAGGATAACTCTAGAGTCCCAGCTGTGCAAAAATAAAACAGCATTCTTAAAGGGAACCTGTGCATGAGGAAAATTCACAATGAAAATTAGAAAATATTAAATATTTGCTATTGAAGGGTCTGTGTGTAAAGCTATTGGCAAGCAAGATAGTATACAGAGAGAAATATGGGGTTTTAATTCTGTATCTAAAATGCAATGGGGTTTAAAATCAAAGATATAGGCTTTTATCCTTACAAGCAGCAAGAAAACAACAGTAAATTAGGTCCAAAGAAAACAGAAGGGAAAATTTAAAAAACAAGAGCAAAACCATAATTTAATAGGAAGCAGGAGAAAGACCTTGGTTAACGCAGATCCCAATAAGATTTAACAATAATAACAGAAAATAAAGTTAGCAATATCAAAATCCAGAAATTTCCTACAAATCTCTTAGGCAAAAAAGTAAAATAGTATAAATAATTTTATGCCAATAAATTGGACTATTTAAGTGAAATGAACATTTAAAAACCACCATTTTTAACATTAGCATAAGGAATAATGTAAATTTTGAATTGTGTTGCAAACATAGAAGAAATTAAATCCAATGTTTTAAAACCTCCCCACAGAGGAGCTCAGTTGGCTTCACAGAAGAGCTTTACAAAGCTCATAGTAAGGAAAGGATTTCCATCCTGTGTGAACTTCTTCAAAGAAAGAGACAGACAAACAGAAACAGAGACAGACACAGAGAAAGAAAGCATGCATGTAGGACAGAGACAGACAGAAAGAGAGAAAGACACAGAGAGATAGAGACAGAGAGAACCTCTTCCCGGTTCATTTTTGAGAAGAAAAAAGTTCTTAATAAAAAAATCTATACAAACTGAAAAAAAATCAGATCAAGAAATGCAAAGTGCATGGTACTGAGGGTGAATTGTACTGAGGGAGATTTCTGGAGGACATAACACAGAGCTAGTTTCATACTTGAAAGTCCATCAATATAATGAATTTTGCTAATAAAATAAACATGAGAAATCATATAATTATCTCAGTAAATGGAAAATGAGCATTTCATAAGATCTAACATTCATTGAAACTGAAAAACTTTCAGAAAACTGAAAGTAGATTTGTCAATTTATTAAATTGCTAAAATATTACACACATACATACATACATGTAGTCAAGACAACAACTATCAGTAGATTCAGCAGTCATTATTATTCCATAAAATCAAAACAAAAAGAACAAAAATTAAAAGGTGTAATAGACTGAGTAGTGATTACTTACAGACCCAAGTTCTAAGCTCTGAAACTAGGCAATGTTGCCAAATAAGGAAGGGGGGAGCTCTTTTGAACAGTTAAATCTTGAGATGAGGAAATTACCCTGATTAATCAGGTAAGCATCATTAAATGCCAACATGAGTATCCACTAATACCAAAGGAAGAGGAAGTGACAACCAGAGGTGATGAGATCATAGGCCGAGGGATGCCAGGTCTATCAGACATGGAAGACACACTGAGAGGCTTTACATTCAGCCATCAGAAGAATGGGCCTGCTGATTCCTAGATCTCAGACCTAAAACCTACCCTACTTGAAAAAATACCTGCGTGTTGTTTAAAGTCACCTGAGACACCCAGGTTATGGCCTTCTGTCACAGCAGGCACAAGAAACAGATGAAAAAGGAAGAAGTAAAATGTATTATTTGGAAATGACAGAAGTCTGTATAAACATCTAAGGTTATTAAAATTAAACTGATTTTAAGTGTGTGTGTGTGTGTGTGTGTGTGTGAGAGAGAGAGAGAGAGAGAGAGAGAGAGAGAGAGCACATGCACGTATCTGCACACATGGAGTTATGTGTGCCTCGGTCCACATGTGAAGATTAGAGAAAAATAAGAAGTCATTCTTCATTTTTTGTTGTATTGACATAGGGTCGCTCACATTTCTGCTGTTGTACTATACATGCCAGGTACATGGTCCATGAGATTCCTAGCAATTTCCCTATCTCTGCTGCCCACCTCTCTGTAGCAGTGCCAAGATTATATGTGCCACCACAGCCCACACTCCACATGGGCACCAGGACTCAAATTTGGATGCTCAGGTCTGCCTGTGCTTTTATCTGATGAGCCTTCTCTCCACCCCCAAAATATGATTTTTCAAGGATGCTGAATGTCAGGCTAGTATGCTAAAATAAAGGGAATTCCTGTTTAATTATGTGCGCAAGTAAAAACTGAAATGTTGAATTTTAAAAATGCTACTTATAATAGCATCAACATTTGTCACATTTCTAATAATAAACCTAACAAAATATTCATGACCTCTATGCTAAAGTTTTAGATTACTGCTAATAGAAATTAAGAAATATCAAGAGTGACATTTGTAGGACTGTTTGCAGACTTTGTAACTCCAAATTCTTAGGAAATATATGTATTGACTTAATGAAGCCCCAATAGTTGGATTTTTCATAAAAAAAATGGTAAACTTTTTTTAAGCTAACATAGAAATTCATAGAATACAGAAGAGGTAAGATCCTACCACCCTATTTCCCATTAATACCTGTAATCCCTTGAGGGATTCCATAATTTCTTCTGACTTCTGGATGCATGTGAATGTAGGCACACATAGAGACATCTACAAATAAATAGGTAGGTAGGTAGGTAGATAGATAGATAGATAGATAGATAGATAGATAGATAGATAGATAGAACAATCTTCTAAAAGGAAAGTACATGTTATTTATATACTGAAAACATCATTAAGAAAAAAGGGGCTACCTAAGGGGATAGGAACTCCACAGGAAGACCAACAGAATCAACTAATCTGGACCCTGGGGTTCTCAGAAACTGAACCACCAACCAAAGAACATACACGGGCTGGACCTAGGCCTCCAGTACATATGTAGCAGATGTGTAGCTTGACCTTTATGTGGGTCCTGAACAACTAGAATGTGGGCTACCCTAACAGCTGTTGCCTGCATGTGGGAATTGTTCTTCTAGCTGGGCGGCCTTGTCTGGCCTCAGTGAGAGAGGATGCACCTAGTCTTGCAGAGACTTGATGTGTGTGGGGTGGGGACTACCCAGGGGATCCCCACTCACTCAGAGGAGAACAGGAAGGGGGAATATAGTAAGGATTGTGGGAGGGGGTGACCAGGAGGGGAAACAGTGAGCAGATGTAAAGTGAATAAGTAAAAAAATATATTAATTTTCAAAAAAAATAAAGAAAAACTTAAGGAGCTAGAGAGATGGCTCAGTAGTTAAGAGCACACACTGCTATTATAGATGACCCGGCTTCAGTTCTTAGCACCCACCTCACCCAGCAGCACACAAGTGCCTGGATCTCCAGCTCCAGGAGATCGAAATGCCACCTTATGGTATCAGTGAGTACCTGCACTCATGTACACACACACACACACACACACACACACACACTCACACACATACACACACATCCGCATATGCGTGTATACACAAACACACACACACACATATACACACCCCACATGCATACAATGTTAAAGAAAATAGTAAAATAAATCTAAAAATAAGAACATAAATAAGCAAGCCACTGGATTGAAAACATATGTGCATGAAAGTACCCTCATTCTTTATACTCACACATGTATGTATAAAATACTCTCATACAACCTGATATTGTATTATCTTCCAAGTATATATCCTCATGTGTATCTATATTCTCATACTTTACATGTATGCACACATACACATATGTATTCACATGTTCTAAGAGAATGTACCCACAATACATAAAGAACTCTGGAGCACTTATAAAATTGGTAGCCAACACAATTTTTAAAAACAGGAAAATATTTAAATAGGCACTTAACAAAAAGAAGTATATCTGAATAGGCATATAAGATGTGTTTAAAATAAGTCCCCATTGGGAAAATGCAAATAAAAATCACTCTGATAAACTAGACCTCACCAACATAATCACTAAGCTGAAAAAGAGAGAAAATATCCCTCTGGAGATTACAAAGCAACTAGTGGTCTCTGTCATCTACATTGCCAATTGAAATTGGCTGAACCACATTGTCAAAAATCTTTCCATTACCTACTAAAGTTCAGAATAGATCTCATCTGTTAAATCCCTTGTGATACAACCCAGGAAAGAAGCACGTATCCACAAAAAGACTGTTCATAAAAACTAATCTCAACGAAGAGGAAAAAAAAGTTAAATGAGCCATGTGTCCACCAACCGGATAATGGATAATCTGTGATAAAATATCCAAAGGGTTGCTGTGCAACTATTAAGTGACTCACACAGATATGTGTGTCAGTGTAGATGATCCCCCTGGATGAAAGATGGTCAAAACTCAGCCACACTGAACTGTACACATGTATGTAGTCTTATGTAAAGAATTTCATTTATATAATGGTCAAAACAGTGAAGTCAATTCCTGGTGATAGAAAAGGAGACTGATTTACCTAAGTAGACAATAAGGTCTTGGGAAATGGTAGAAGGGCTATTGGGGAGGGGGGGTCACAATGTTTATGTTTATAACCATGGATTTACCATTATAGATTTTCAAAGGTGATAAAATGTATGACAGGGAGGTAAACATAGCCTAGACTGTGAGTCGTGGCACAGCACTGTAACCAATGTACCCTGATGGGACACAGTGAAACTGCTGAGACAAGATAAAAGCGTGGTCTATAGTTGTGCATCAAGTTCTCTGTGGATAACCTCAAATGGCACTTAAGGAAATTAAGTTTTTGTTTGCTTTATAAGTTATTTTTTTCTGTTACTTGTTTGACTTTTGTTTGTTTGCTGTTGTTTTTCATTTTGTACACAACGCTGGCTTTGAACTCATGATCTTCCTGCCTTTGCCATCTTGGTCTTGCAGACATGTGCTATCATCCCTAGCTTCCTATCAAAATCTCAAGCTGCCTACTACAGTAAATTCGATAGCACTGATAGCCGCTGTGAGGGGTGTTGGGGCACACTGTGTGAAGGTTGTCTCTGTAACTTCAGCTGTTGATTTCTGTACCCACAGAAAGCTGAGCTTGTTATTGCTAGCCTTACGGGTCACCACCCGCTGCAGTGTTTTGTAAACACTCTTCCTCCCTCACCTATTGATTGGCTTAATACAGAGCTGGCAACCAATAGCTAGGCGAGAAACGAAAGGCAGGACTTCCTGGGTGAGAGGGGATCTCTGGGAGAAGAATCAGAGGACAGGGAGGTGGTCAGACATCCTGGAACTGAGAGAGAGTTAAAGAACTAGTGGGTCATGGGCTACAATAATAAGATTAAGTTAGATGAACTGGCTGAGAAGTAGCCCAAGCTAAAGGTCTAAGCTATAATAAAAATTCATAAGCCTCTGTGTCATCATTTAAGCACTGGCAGGTCCAAAAAGTTCTAATATAGTGGGGAGCAGTGTATTCCCTGGACACTGGACATCTTCCTTACCCTGCTACCCCTATCTCCCTCAACCATTGGTTTTGGAGGAGCTAGATGGAAGTCTGAGCGAGCTCTTTTTTCTTCTAGGACTCTTGGGAGTTGCTCTCTGATGAGGCACAGGTTCCCTCTGCTCCTCTAGGCGTGGCAAAAACCTGTGAGGAAGATCTGCTTGTAAGTGGCAAGGAAATGCTGCTATCTCTGGCTTGTGCTCAGGGATGGGAAGCCACATACGCCAGTCATGCTTTTATCTGGTAAAAAAAAAATAAACAAACAGAAAGGTTTCCCATTTGTAAGAATTCACCACACAAGCACAATTGAAGACAGGAATGGGTAACTCTTTATTGAATCCCTTTGAAGTCTAAATCATGTGGCTCTCTTTGTGGTCCATTCAAAGCTCTCATTTGAATTTTAATTGAAAGATGAAAGGCTGAGCACCCTCTGAAGTCAGGGTTCTCTAGAGGAACAGAACCGATAGAAGGAATTGCTTAGACTGGTTTACAGGCCTTATTCACACTAGTCTAACAATGGCAGTCTACCAAGGGACATTCCAATGCAAGAATCCAGCAATTGTTCAGTCCTCAGTATATGCTATACAACAGGATCCCAAAGAAGTAGGTCTAAGGCCAGTGAAGGACTGAATTCTAAAGCAAGAGTAAAGGGAGGCAGAGCCAGACCTTCCATCTTCCCTGTTCTTTGTATAGGCTACCAGTAGAAGGCATGGCCCAGATTTAAGGTGGATCTTCCCACCTCAGAAGTTCCAGATTTACGGAGGCTCTTCCCACTTAAAATGATTTAATTCAGAAAAATCCCTCACAGCTGTACCCAGCCACTTGGCTTTTAGTTAGTTCCAGATGTAACCAAATGGACAAGGATGGCCATCACATTCCCATCTATTTTACATTCAAATGTCAAGATAATTAAAATGTTAACAAACTCTCTTGTATTTTTAATAGTGATCGCATTCTTATGTTATATATCTCTATGTAAATACTAAACATAACAAGTAAATCAGATTATCTTGGTTATCATTCCATTACTAGGTCCAAGGGCCTCTTACCTAATATACTCACATGCCAACAGCATACATAGGTGGTTTTTAAAGAATTAATTGTTTAAGGTTCGCAGAATGGTGCATGCCTTTAATCCCAGCACTCCGGAGACAGAGGCAGATGGATCTCTGTGAGTTGGAGACCATCCTGGTCTACAAAGGGAGTTCCAGGACAGCCAGGGCTACACAAAGAAATCCTGTCTTGAAAAACCAGGGTGAGAGAGAGAAGGAGAAAATTACTTGTTTATATTGGCTTTGTGTATTTGTGCATCTGTGTATGAGTATGTGCTGTGAGTCTAAGGGCCCATGGAGGCCAAAAGAGATCATTGGATCACTGGAGCTGAAGTTATAAGTAGTCACAAGCCACCCAACTTGGGTCCTCTGAAAAGGCAGTACATATCCTTAACTATTGAGCTGTCTCTCCAGATCCAAGCATACAATATTTTAGGTTGTTTAATTTCTGCTCTTTTCTCATTCTTATCCGGATACATCACATGCCTAGATGCAGAAAAGCATCATTGGCTCCAACATGGTGCATTCATGCATGAAAATAGTGATGAAAATAGAAAATGGATATAGCTCAAAATAGCAAAGTAAACATAGGAAGGGGCAAGAATTCTGGAGCAGTGGATGTTCTGAGACAAATGGAAATTTCTGCATCAACTAATAATGAAGCAGATGAGCAGGAAGCAGAATCGCGGATATATGAAGACAATGTTTGGTAGGTATTTGTTTCTGGCATATTGTCTATCATGCTTTGTCAAATATTGGCAGGAAACTATTGGGGAATTTTTGCCTCATTTTCAGAAATAGTCCCCTAACTCCCAAGCCAATTAAAATACCCAGAAATGACTGCACAAGAACATCCCTCTACACCAGCGTAATGAGTTCCCTATCCAAAAGCAGAGAGCAGTGTGTGTGTGGGGGGGGGGGGAAGCACAAAGTGTGGTGGGTTCTGTGATTACCAGGAGTCATGCGATGACAGCAAAGCTTGTGAAGAGATGTACAGGAAGAAGGTCAAGCACACTCAAATTGCTATAGGCACAGCATTTGTGTGCATAAAATGAAAAATTGAGCAATGAACTTGTCTTCAGCATGGGAATGAAGGCTATCAGAATTATGAGTGAAAAAGCAGCCTGCCCTGGGAATGGATGATACTGCGCAAGTCGAGTGCAAAGCTCAAATCACACTTGGCAAGTATGCACAACAGAGAAGAAGGCTAGCTCAACTGTCCATTACAATTCAACTTGATTAGAATAATAACAATTACTGATTGGAGTGGTTTTTAGACTGGAAAGTAGAGCCCCGGTTGCCAGTATGACTGGGTAAGCCTTCTAAATTGAAGCTGTCACTAAATTTTAAATCATAGTCTGCTTTTTAAGCATGTAGTAGGTGATGATCAACAACTTATCCCTTGACCTTGAACCAGTCCTGAAGAAAATAGAACAATCGGAACACTTGGTTTTCCTCCCGGTGCAGGTTTGAATGTGGTGGGAAAGAAATAGACAGTAATAGTTAAGACTTCACTGACTCCTGGCACAATACTTCTGTGAGTTCCCCAACACAGCAGAGGGAGGGGAAAGTGTTTCTTTACAATATGACAGCTCTAATAAACACTGCTTCTCTAATCTCTAGTAGTTTAGTTGTATAGGTTAACTCCAAAATATATATGGAATCATAAGTAAAATGAACTTATCACATCAGGACTCAAGAATCAAGATATTCCTTGGATTTGTAAGAAGTCCATACATATAATGAATTCAGTAACTACACTGATAAGAAGTCATCTCTGTGGTACTATCTGGTATTTCACTCATAGGAGGAAGAAAGTAGTCACGTACCTGAGAAAATGTCAGGCCATGTATGTCTTAGTAGTTGAACAAAATACTTTCAGTGTGGAGGACAGCCTGTAACAGAGATGTAATTAGTCATCTCTTGCCTGCCATGTCACAAAAGATGTGTTTGCATCTTCTAGAATATCGTTGTGTTGAGTTCTGAGTGTTCTAGATAACATCTAACTGTGAATTCAGAGTCTCTAGCTCAAAATAATGGAAAACCGGGAGAGCAGTAGACATGAAATGTGACTTGAGTTAACCACCTTTGGGATGAAGACAGTTAATGTTGTGAAAGTTGAAACCATCATCATTAGCGATGTGAAACCATATTACTATAGTTTTAAAGGAGCTAAAACCATCCAGTAGAAAAAAGACAGCATGTTCAACAAATGGTGTTGGTTCAACTGGAAATCATCATGTAGAAGAATGCACATAGATCTATTCTTATTTCCCTGTAAAATGTTCAAGTCCAAGGACCTATACATAAAGCCAGATACACTGAAACTAATAGAAGAGAAAGTGGGGAAGATCCCCAAACACATGGGCACAAGGGAAAATTTCCTGAACAGACCATCAAGGGCTAATGCTATAAGATCAACAATAGACAAATGGCACCTCATAAAATTGCAAAGCTTCTGTAAGGCAAAGGACACTGTCAATAGGACAAAACAGCAACCAACAGATTGGGAAAAGACCCTCTGATAGAGGGCTAATATCCAATATATACAAAGAATTCAAGAAGTTATATTCCAGAGAATCAAATAACCCTATTAAAAATGGGGAACAGAGCTGAACAAAGAATTTCCAATATAGGAATATTGAATAGCCTAGAAGCACCTAAAGAAATGTTCAACATCCTTAGTCATCAGGGAAATACAAATCAAAACAACCCTGAGATTCCACCTCACACCAGTCAGAATGACTAAGATGTAAAACTCAGGTGACATTAGATGCTGGCAAGGATGTGGAGAAAGGGGAACACTCTTCCATTGCTGGTGGGAATACAAGCTGGTAGAACCACTCAGGAAATCAGTCTGGTGGTTCCTCAGAAATTTTGACATAGTACTACTTGAAGACCCAGATATACCACTCCTGGGCATATAGCCAAAAGATGTTCTAACATATAACAAGGACACATGCTCCACTATGTTCAAGCAGCCTTATTTGTAATAGCCAAAAGCTGGAAAGAACCCATATGTCCTTCAACAGAGGAATGGATACAGAAAATATGGTACAATTGTAGTAGTACTCAGGTATTAAAAACAATGACTTTATGAAATTATTAGGCAAATGGATAGAAGTAGAAAATATCATCCTGAGTGAGATAACCCAGTCACAAAAGAACACAAATGGTATGCACTCAGTGATAAGTGGATATTAGCCCAAAGGCTCAGAATACTCAAGATACAATTCACAGACCACATGAAACTCGAGAAGAGCAAAGTGTGGATGCTTTGCTCCTTCTTAGAAAGGGGAACAAAATACTCATGGAAAGAAATATGCAGACAAAGTATAGAGCAGAGACTGAAGGAAAGGCCATCCAGAGACTGCCCCACCTGGAGATCCATCCCCAATACAGTCACAAAACTCAGACACTATTGCATATGCCAAGAAGTGCTTGCTGACAGGAGCCTGATATAGCTGTCTTCTGTGAGGCTCTGCCAGAGCCTGACAAATACAGAGGCAGATGCTCACAGACAACCATTGGACTGAGCACAGGTTCCCCAAAAGAGGAATTAGAGAAAGGTCTGAAGGAGCTGAAGGGGTTTGCAACCCCATAGGAAGGACAACAATATCAACCAACCAGACCTCCCAGAGCTCCCAGGGACTAAACCACCAACCAAAGAGTACACATGAAGGGACTCATGGCTCCAGCTCATATGTAGCAGATGATGGCCTTATCAAGTATTAATGGGAGGAGAGGCCTTTGGTCCTGTGAAGCTAGATGCCCCAGTGTAGAGGATGCCAGGGTGGGTAGGTGGGAGTGGATGGGTGGTGGAAGCAGGGGGAGAGAGAATGGTATAGGGGGGTTCTTAAGGGGGAGGGGAGGGAACCAGGAAAGGGGATAACATTAGAAAAGTAAATAAATAAAATATCCAATAAAAAAGAAATACTTAAATGCTTTACTTGAATATTTATTAGTTGTTTTAATATTATTTGGTTTTAAATTGTATTATATCTTACTTGTACCTCAAATTTGTGAAATTACTTTAAAATTTTTTATTTTATTTGCCTAAACGTTTTATTTGTCTTTGATTTAAATTGGCTTGTGATTCCCAAGCACTTGAAAGACACTGCTGAAGGTGATTCTAAGTTTTTAGGAAGGCTGTCTTCCTAAGGCCATTCCCCAGCAAGAACAAAAACCCAAAGTTCAGCTACATCAAGCCCCAAGGAAGGCACTGAGTTCAATGCTAGCAATAAAATGAAATTCCATCTCAGCTACCGCCTCTCATCCGTGATACCAGATATGTGTCTGATTTCATGATCGCTGCAAGTGACAGAGAACATTTCTGAAATGCTCTCCCAAGCACACAGATCATTTCTAGACAAACACTATCAGATTCCTGCTATTTGGTATGGGCCCGTGAATACTCCCCTATTAAACTGTTCCTCGCCATTTTTCTGCCCCTCCTCAGACAGAACTCAAAGCCTTCACATGACAAAATACTTGGCTTTACGTATTGCCTATTCTATGTGCACCGGCCGCGCTGTCTTTCTTTACTTCCACCAAGCTTTGCTCTCTTTACGCAAGGGATGGTTTTAGAGGGCGTTCAGTCTGTCATGTGGTCTCTTGGGACCTGTCCCTTCACCTGCTATGATCTAACATGACCTCCTATACTCATAAACCTCTCCCTGGCATTTATGCCCACTGTGTGTCTTCCTTTTATACAAAGATATGAGATTGCAGGCTGGTCATATGGTTCGGTCAGTAAAGTTCCTACTGCATGAGGATCTGTCCTCAAACCCCAGCACACAAGTTAGAGCAGCAGAAATTGCAGTCTGTGTCTCCAGTCAGGATGGGAGTGGAGATTAAGGAGTGAGTGAGAAGTGACATGAAGATAGAAAGATCCCTGGAGCATATTGGCCAGTTAGCCTAGCTCAGTGGAGAAGCTCTTAGCTTAGAAAGGGATCTCCAAAATTAAGATAGAAAGCAATCAGGGAAAGTGTGACCTCCAGAAGCACTCACACATGTGTGTATGCACAGCCACACCCAAACACACGTGTACACACACCCATTTGAGCATGTCCATTTTGCACAGGTCCATGTACACAGAGAGAAAAAATATATGAGCTTACTAGTGTCTTTCTTTCCTATTTCCTGATAAGCTCCTTGGATCCAAGGGTTCATGTTGTTTTATTTGTTCCCTCCAACTCCTGAGAGTAAAGCCACTCAGTATATAGTTGATTAAATCAGGTGAAGCAGTTTAAGCTTTTTAAGTGAGTTAAGAGTCTTTGAACAGGTAGTGTGGAATTGGGTTTATTCAGGCTACAGTGTTGGGACAGGATGGGGGGGGGGTTCAGAATAGAGCGGGGTAGATGAGCATGTTATTGCTACCCTACAACTGGGACAATATGATGGCAACCCTAGACAAGAGGCATGACTGTCAGAATTATTTGGATTGGAGCAAAGTATAAAAAGGAAAACACATGATAAGGTCTTGACAAACAGAATAAGGGCAGTCTCGAAGATGCTTCCCTAGGCCATGATCAACTTGTTGAACAGTGTGTCAATGGAAAGCTCAGGAGAGCACAACATAGGGATCTTGGGAAATGTGCCTTGATGGTGCTTCTTGGATTTGACTGTGAACTTACCAAGATACTCTGGGAGTCAAGTCTTTGTTAGAGAAAGTTCTTGAGTGGCAGCAAAAAGTAGGACTACACATTTGTTGTGTAGTAAGTTACTGGAATATTTTCTAAACTGCCAAGGGCCTTAGAAAATCAATGCAAATGAGCCGGCCTCTCAGGGTGCCAACGTTTATTGCCTTAACTACTTCTGCATTGAAATCGGTAATTAGAAACACTGTTCCTCCTGGACTAACTTACTTGAACTGTTGCCTACTGTCAAGGTTTATTTTCTCACGCCTCAGTTGAACCAGGGATATTAAATGATTAAGATGACTCTGATCTCCCTGTTCTCCTGATATTTGCTAATAATCCTCAAATCCCCTTCTAGAAAGAGAAGGCTAAAGTGACTTCATCTAGACAGGCACCTGAACCCGTGGGGATACTATTTGTTCCTTTCTATTGGCCCCGAGAGCTTGCCATTTGGTTTTCTTACTGTTCACCATCTTCATCATTTTAGAGATAAACAAACCATGACACGGGAAGCTTTGTTGGCAGAACCTATGAGATGTGCACTCTATAACCCCACAAGAATTTGGAAATGAGGCTACTAATTGGAATGAATCTAATTAAACAAATAACAGACAAAGAAACCCACCCTTGATAAATGAGATCATTGCTGGTAAAAATAATCCTAGACTCAAGTTGTTGGTGTGAGGTCTGGGACTCTTCTCAAGGATGCCAATGTTGAACAAAAATAAAGCTCCCAACTGGGGGATGACTTACACAACACACAGTGATTTCTTCTCTGTTTCTGGAGTACAAAATGAAGGAGTTGCAGAGTGAGTTAAGTTCCAAGGGCTGCCAGGGAGAGTTGGTGCCATGCTTCTGCCTCTCTGGCAACTGCTTGTGGTCACTGACACTCTTTGCCTGGGACAGCATCACTCTGATCTCTGCCTTTATCTTCACATAGGGTCTTTTCTAGGACTTTCCTGCCTCTGGGTCCAGACATCCCCTGACTACACAGACACAGTTAGGCTGTCTTACAATGACCATTCTCACCTCTGTTTCCAAATGATGTCAGTCCTTGGGGCTCTGGGAGCTGTGACTGTGAATATCTTGTGGGATGACACAATTCAACCCTAATAGGGTAGTGTGGTTTAGGAAGCTAAAAGGCAGTTGAGTGCATGCAGAACACCTAAGGAAGGTTGTTCTATCCACAGCCAGATTTAGCCTGGAGCAGAAACACTGGTTGATGAGGCAAGGAAGCAGCCATGTCAACGAGTGACACAGGATGTGCTAACATTGCAAGGAATAGATCCACTTTTCCTTCTAACAAAACTTACAAAAATATCATTTTTTCTATTTAAAAAAAAAAAGCACTTTAGGGCTTGTAATGGTTTGTATATTCTTGGACCAGGGAGTGGCACCATCTGGAGGTGTGGCCTGGTTGGAATAGGTGTGACCTGGTTGGAGTAGGTGTGT
>NC_034594.1:148964426-148967074 GCF_900095145.1 Mus pahari
GACTTGCCTTGGTCATGGTGTCTGTTCACAGCAGTAAAACCCTAACTAATACAGGGCTTTCAACTAATTGCTAATCAACTTTTTAAAAATATTGTGGCTAAAGCTGTTTTAACAGCATCCAAAATGAGAAATCCACCTACTGAGTCTCTCCCCTGACATGTCAAGGGTTTCTTGGTCCTTTGACAGAAGTATTTAACAGACACACATGTACACACACACACACACACACACACACGCTCCCTATTTCCACAGGGTATTGCTTATATGGGCCAAGCCCTCATATTTTCAAGTCTTTTACATAATTGCATGACATTTGCATTAACCAGCATAAATCCTCCTATGTAGTTTACACCATCTGTAGACTACTGGCAATACTGTACACAACGTAGCTACTATACAAATATTGGTATACTCTCCTAGTTGCTTTCCTTGTTGCTGTGACAAGGAGATGCCTGAACAAAGAAACTGAAGGAAAGAAAGTTTTAGTTTGGCTCATGGTTCAAGGTGAAGTCTATCATACCAGTAAAGCCACTCACATCAGGAGCACGAAGCTCTGTTCACATTGATCTGAACTCAGTCGAACAGCAATGATCGGTTAGTTTCCTACATTTTATACAGTCTGGTACTCCAGCCCATAGCAGAAAAATCCCTCATGGAAAACCTAGAGAGATTTGTCTCCATGGTGATGCTAGGTTCTGTCAAGTTGACAGTAAATATAACCAACACAAGTCCACCCAAATTATCCCCTTGACACCCAAACTATCACTTTTAAGCCATGATCTTCTACCCTTTTGCCTCCTAGACTTAAGGCCATCTCACAATGTAAACTTGATTTATCCAATTTCAAAAATCCCCAGATTTTTGAATTTTGTAATTCTGCCCCCAAACAGAATTACAGTATCTTTTCTTCTGAGACTCAGGCAATCTCTTAAATGTGAACCCCTATATAATAAAAATCAAGTTACATAGCTCTAATGTGCAATGGCATGGAATAAACCTTTTTCTTCCTAAAGTGGATGAATGAGGCCTCTGAAAAGGAATATCAGACAAAAGTAAGTCCTAAACTAGAAGGGCAAACAACGGTTTCCATGTTGTGAATCTGGGGCTTGTGACGGAATCATCGGAGCTCCACGGTGCTTTGCTGTCTGAAGCTTTCCTCAGTGATGTCCCATAGTCCTGATATCTTTGCCATCCTGGTGTTTCCATTGCAACTTAAATTTCCTATTCACAGCTTTGTCTTAGGGCTTCCATTGCTGAGATAAAACACCAGGACAAAAAAACAAGTTGGGGAGGAAAGGCTTTATTTGACTTACACTTCCAGATCATAGTCCATCATTGGAGAAAGTCACAATGGAAACTCAAGCAGGGCTGGAACCTGGAGACAGGAGCTGATGCAGAGGCCATGGAGGGATGCTGCTTACTGTCTTGCTCCCTACAGCTTAGGATCAACCTGCTTTCTTCTAGAACCCAGGACTACTAGCCCAGGGATGGTACCACCCACCATGGCCTGGGCCTTCCCCCACTGATCACAAATTGAGAAAATGCCTTACAGCTGAATCCCATGGAAGGATTTCCTCAACTGAGGCTCCTTCCTCTCTGATGGTATGAGCTTGGGTCAAGCTGACACACAAAACCAGCCAATACAACCTCTCAGGGTTTTCTTTAAGGTCTCTGAATCTACTATACATTGCCTGACCTCTGTGTCTCGCCAAAATTGTAAAGGAAGATTCTTCATTGCCCTGTCTCTTACATATTTCATGCTTACAAAACAGTATATCGTTGTCAACACTACCAAGTGTCAGGTAAGACTGCTGACTGGAGACAGACCTCGGTCCCCTCAGACCAAGGTCCCATCCGCATCTGTGTGCTACCCTCAGGCCAAGGTCCCATCTGCATCTGTGTGCCAACACTGGAGAAGCACTTTGCTGCAAAGGTGTTTTCTGACAGAGACCTCCACCAGCTGTATTATCGATTTAGGCATTCCCCTTTCAAATTAATTTACTTTATTTTCCTGTTGTTCCAGAACAGAGAGCCAGGTTTCTCTTTAATACTGTTCATCTGTTTAATCACTATATCTGATTCCAACAGGTCCTGCCTCTGGTTTCAAATCTATCCACATTCTTTTCCTCATCAACTGCACATTTTTACCTTTATGCCCCACCTTTTGTTTTCTCTCTCACTAGAGACCTGGATGAGAGCAGAGAGCTGCAACCATGGCACTGCCTGAGTGCAATCCTGTCTTGGAATTTCCTCTGCCAAACAAAGGATTTTTAATTCCTCCTCATTCAAGTTCTCAGGACACAGGCAGAGTAAAGCCAGAATGAAAAAGAAATGTGCCTAGCCCCCTGAATCAGTAGAGTCTTCATTTCCCTCTGAAACCTTAGTGACTGCAGAGCCACTGTCCTCATTTCTCTTGGCATTCTGGTCTTAAAATCTCCTACCAGCATCTTCACAACCATTAAAGCTCTGCTTACAGCATCCTAGGAATTTTCTAGCTCAAAGTTTCAAATCTTTTCTCCTGAACTTCAGTTCTAAATGTCTCAGAAAACATTGTCAATTTTTTACAATGTTCTCACTCCTCAGTATCTTCTTCTTCTTCTTCTTCTTCTTCTTCTTCTTCTTCTTCTTCTTCTTCTTCTTCTTCTTCT
>NC_034594.1:148967224-148983038 GCF_900095145.1 Mus pahari
CTCTCTCTCTCTCTCTCTCTCTCTCTCTCTCTCTCTCTCTAAATTGAATGTTTTCTTTATTTACATTTCAAATGTTATCCCCTTTCCAGGGTTTCCCCTCTTCAAACCCCCTATCCCATTCCCCCTTCCCCTGCTTCTATGAGGGTGCTCCTCCACCCACCCTCCCCACTTCCACCTCACTGCCCTGGCATTTCCCTGCACTGAGGCATTGAGCCTTCACAGAACCAAGGGCCTCTCCTCCCATAGTATCTATTCTCTTTATCAGTTATTTTTCCTAATGTTGTGACAAAAATACTTAAACAGTAAGGGATGAAAGTTTCTTTGTGCCCTCAATTTGAGAGGTGCATCATGGTAGGGAAGCCGTGGTGGACATATGAGACAGTTTCTCATATGGGACCCACAGTCAGAAAGCAGAGAGTGATGGATGCTGGTACCCACAAAGCTTTACCCATTTTATGCAGTCTTAGATTCTAGTTTATGTCATTTGCCAACTACATTTAAGATGGTTGTCCCCCATCTAATCTAGAAAATTTGTAATATATATAAGATTTGACTCCAAGGAGAGCATATCAAATTGGAAGTCAATACAGACTATCACACATACTATATTGTTTAAGGAAAATGACAAGGAAATGTTTAAGGAAAAAATCTGTGCATTTTCAAAGACACGACTTAAAAAAAAAAACCTTGATCCCAGATTTATTGGATCTGTATACTTGTCAATATCTCATTAGCACCTTATCTGGCTATGTTAAGTCAAGTGTCTGGTGTATTCAATAATTGTATGTCCAATTATAAAGTAAAGTGACATCCTCTGGTTTATATATCAATATCATGTGAGATTGTCCATCTTGGTGTTACAACTCTAGATCCCAAATAACTCTTAATGAAGTGGCTACACATGGAACTCGCATCTGCAAAGCAGAGAAGTGGACTCTAAAGGCTTCAGGAGGTGATATCAGCTTAAGGAACTTGGCTTCTGTGGCCAGCCCACTCCTAATACGTCCCATCCTTTGCATCTAATCAGCTTCTAAGAGCTTCCTCCAACTTGTGGAGTACATACACTGGAGGTCTCCCAGCATCCTCCTCAGACCCTCGCCTCCCAAACTCATCTTGCTGATGTCAGTGATAATGTCTCACCCTCAGAAGGCGATGTTTTTCCTCAGATACTTCCATATTGAGGGATAGGACTACCTGTGCATTGTGGGATATTTAGAACAGAATTGAGTCCAGAATCTGATTCACTAGGATGTTAGCAGCACTTCCCAAGTTATGACAATCAGAAACATCTCTAGATATTGCCCTGAAGGAAGATAACCCCCAAATGAAAAACAGTACTCTACATACTCTAGAATCAGAGAACTACTAATTATTATATCATGTCATAACATATAACATATCATATCCAAGGGAAGTGATAAATGAATCTATCCTCACCACATATTATCATATAAACATTATGGCAAGAGTCACCTCGTTTTGCACAAGGTAAGTAGCCCCTGAATACTATTGTTACAGTTATGAGGCAAATCTTTGACTAAGAAATGTAATGTTTGCCGATTGAAATATACTCTACCTGCAATGGTCAGGATGGCTTCCCAAGGGAGTTATATCTGAACCATATTTTGAAGTATGAAGAATTATTCATGTAGTCAGTGCAGAGAAGTGCAGAGAAGCAGAAAGGAAAGCTGGTTAAAGTGTGTGTGTGTGTATGTGTGTGTGTGTGTGTGTGTGTGTGTGTGTGTGTGTGTATGCCTGATCTTTAAGCACTTACAAAGACAATACTGTTATTGCTGTCAATGACAAATAGATTACTCAAGTAAATTTTTAAAGTAAACACAATCAACTAATTAGTTCTTCTAAAATCATACACCCTCTCTAATCCTGGGTCCTTTCTATACAACGTCTGAAAGAGATGAGGTGTTATATATAAGAAAGCACCACCAAGCTGGTGGCCATAATCACCAACATCCTGCAGATGAGTTACTCCACTGTCATTATGTTGGACCTTGGACTTTGGAAGGTGACACAGTTAGTATGTAGAATGTCTCCCAAAGCCCATTACAGGTTTGGCCTCCTCATTGGACTTCCTGGGAGGTGGTGGGACCTTTAAGAGGTAGAGTCTAAGAGCAGGTCTTGTGTCATTAGGGACATTTCCTTGATAGATAAGATGGGGCTTTATGCTCTTTTGTCCTTCGCTTCCTGACTATGAAGTTGCTCTGTCATGCACTCCCTCTGAGATGGTTCATTTTGAAAGTCAACTTGAATAGACTGTGGAGAATCTAGTCTGTTAATGAGGTACACTTCTGTAGGTGTCTTTGAGAATGTTTGTAGAGAAGTTTAACAAGGGAGACCTACCCTGAAGATGAGTAGTACTGTCCCATGGGCTGGGGACATGGATTAAACAAAAGGGGACAAAGGGCAAAGGAAAGCTGAAAAGAAGCATCCATCTCGCTCTGTATCCCAACACGAGCTTCCCTTAGTTATCTAAGCCTGTCTATAGAACACTTGACTTAGCTACTCATCCCACCATGTTTCAATACCTTAGTATTGCTGTGATGTACAGGGGGTTGTGGATATTCCTTCCGATCTTCTCTTCACTTCTTTTGCATGTATACCCAGCAGTGAGGTTGCTGGGTCACAGAGTAGTTCTAGCCTTAATTTTTTTCAGCAATCTCCATACTATTTCCACAAAGGTTGCACCAATTTACATTCCTACCAGGAGTGCACTCAGGTATACTTTCGTCCACATGTTCACTGAGAATTAATTTTTTAAAAATATAGTAACCATTTAAATAGATGTTAGGTGATTCTGATCTGTGTTCTTCTGAATAACTCTTAAGAACTGTTTTTGTCCCGTGCTGGGAATTAAGACCAGAGCCTCATGCATGCATTCCACATTGAGCAAAGTCCAATCCAGGGACACTTGTTTACAGATTAACTTGCATTTTCAATCCTTTCAGATTTGGTTGATGTGTAAAGGTATTATTTGTTTTTTATGCTACTGAGTTGTATGGGGTTCCTTATGTGTTTTGAATACTAATACCTTCTCAGGAGAGATGCTTAACAGCTGTATTAATGCTAAATTTAAGTTCCTTTCCCTAATATAACTAGCCTTAAGCATTTACTGTGATTCTCATGTGGTACAAAGAAATCTTTCTTTTTTTTTTTTTTACTTTGAAATTATACCACAGATGAATGAGTCTTTTCTCTACAGTTTAATAACCTGGGGAGGAAAGGTCTAGTTTCTGTACTAAAGCATGCTTGGGAAACTAGCAATCAGAATGAAATTTTAGATACTGTCTATACTAAGGACAAGGACTTGTACCAGTTATCTTGTTTGTGAGGGGCCATGTCATAATTTCTGCTTTCAGAAGTGCTAACAACTGCTCCCACTTTCCAGACCCTGCCTCTACAATATAACACCAGAAACACAAAGGTGATAATCCCAAAGTCTACTATTATGATCCAATCCCTCTTATCCTTCCATGCTAGAAACCCTTTGTTACCATTATTGCTAAGCAGGACCTGACTTGATAGACTTGAGTTTAGCTAGCATAGGGAATAGCCTAGCAGCCTGAGACTCCACTTGGTCTGGGCTATGCACACACTCCTCTTCTAATAATATATTTGGCAATCTTGGGCCTGTTTTAACACCTACCATGTATTCCACTCCAATCAATGTACCTAGCAACCTTGAAACCCCACAGCTGCATTGATCTGCATGTATACCCTTCACTGAACAATGAAAGACTTCTTTCTTCGTTAACAGTCATCAAACTTAATTGTTAGACTTTGTCCTATAGTTATGTCTGGCCCTGAAAGTAGGGAGGCGGATCCAGACTTACCAAGTTTGGGATACATATGCTATAGCATGTAAAACATGTCCTCAATGTGAACTTTCAGGGAAAATCTCTTGCCTATCATCACACACATGCATATGGGCACACACACGATAAGATCAGATGCATTGTTCGAAAGTATATTCTATACCTTAATATGTCAATTATAATAGAGAACCACCAACCCATGCCCTTAGAAACCAAGCTTCCCCTTCTCACGGACCTGGAAAAGTGGGTCCCCAGAATAACCAGAGCCCTTGAGTGCCTTCACGCCTGTGGACTACTGTTGCTGTTGATATTGGATTCCTGTCTTATCTGGATGCCATTTCACTTTGAATAAAGTTTTTCTATTGCCTTTCCATCTACATACACCTTGATTCCATTCATACGGTCGAAGAGCCTGGAAATGTCCAGCCCATACCCCAACCACAGTAGTGTACTTAGAACCGACTGTGTTCGAGAGCAGTGCTCAAGGGCCATCATGGAGCTGGTCTTTTTAAGAGTCAGCCTGGCAGGAGTGCTTCACAGACTTGATGCGGAAGGCAAGGCCAGAGAAGGAGCCTGTCACCCACTATAATGAAATTTCTCTTTGCTGGCCTGTTACATATCAGTAAGAATGAGATGGAGTCCACAGGAGGGTTACTCAGAAAACTAGGCAACTGTGCTTTTAATTTTTATTTTCTTACCTCAGTACTGTTCTCAAGCAGAAATAGCCCAAATACCACAGGTCTAGGTTCTAAAAGAATATACTTTCTTGATATAGTGCCAATGTTACAGTGGTAGTTGTTAGGTCCCAAAGAAACTCAGTTCCTTCAGAGCCTCTCACCCCACCCTCTACCCTAAACCTCTTTAAAACAGGGGCTAGGCTTCCCCTCCCCCAGCTTCTCATTCTTATATAAACCTGCCATGTACTTACTCTCTTGGTCTTCTTGGACCTTGGCTCCTCTCTTGGTCTGCCTGCCCTCTCTCCCCCTCTCTTCTCATCCTCTCTTGCTCCCCAGCCCCTCCTCTCATGGCTCCGTTCAGTCTGGACCCTTCGAGATGCCTCTGAAAGTACTCTCACTTACATCTACCATGAAACCCTGCTCCACAGCCATACCTAGGGGTGGTCAACATGTCCTCATTTTCACTTAGAGGTTTGAATAAGAATATCCCCCATAGGCTCCTATATTTGAATACTTAGTCACCAGGGGAAACTCTTTAATAGGATTAGGAGATGTGACCCTGTTGGAGGAAGTGTGTCAGTAGGGGTGGGCTTTGAGATTTCAAAGACCATGTCAAGCCCAGGTTTTCTCTCTGCCAAAGGTTCAGGATGTAAAACTCTCAGATGCCACTCTAACATCTGTTTGTGTGGCACCATGCAATGGTGATAATGGACTAAGCCAGTCCCAATTAAATGCTCCCTTTTGTAAGAGTGGCCTTAGCCCTGTTGTGTCTTCATAGCAATGGGACAGTGACTAAGACAGTTAGACACCAGCTTTACACTCCTCTTATCTAACATTCGCAAAATCATGCTCAGTTCAGCTAACATTAAAGAGAAACTACACAAGTGAAACTTTGATACAACCTGACAGAAAATTTAGGGCAACAAAGGCTGTCAACCCACTATCTTTTGAACGTGCTGTAAAGACAGCCATGCTTTTTTCTTGTAGGGATTACAGTGGGTAAAGTTGGAGAGATCCAGAAGCAAATGTAGAGTAGCAAACTCAGTTCCCACCTGAGGGAGAAGCTCAGCTCCACCACCATTCTGAGGTCCAGAGTACTGTTCATGTTGATGGATGACGAAATCGTCTGTCAACCCAGCTCCCAAGATAATAAATCATCCACTCACTTGGAGAACTAAAAATAAAATATATCAGAGCTAACCATATGGCTTCACTGTTTCTGGACACCCAAGTCGCTCACTGAGGTTTTCACACTAGCCAGTGGCCTGTATACCATTCTAAGTACGAATCTTCTACAGATTGGCTAATGATCATGTTGTTACATACCCCACTCCATGACTTCTGGAATCTTCCCCAATGGCAACTTCTGCTGACACTTAGCCCCTGCTTGACTGTTTTGCATTCAGATCCAGGACATAGTATACCCTGCTTTGAACCCCACTGTGTAATCAAATGGCCCATTTGGTTATAAGTATCACTCTTCTACTAAAAATTTAATTAATCCAGATTCTCGGAGCATTTCAGCTAATCGAATGGTTCAGTTAACTCCAGGTTGGCTAGGAAATAGTTTTCCTTTCAACCCACGTTGTTACAAGCATGACTGAGCTGCAGGATCAAGACGTAAACCTTCGATGGGAATAGTCTTTTGGGCATTCTCCACGTCCCACTGCCAGCTTCCCCCTTAAGGTCTCTCTCGAGTAGAAGTTCCCATGCTGGTATCTTATAAGCCATCCCCCAAGCCCTCCAGAAGCACCCAAGGCTTTCCTTGGGTTTGACTGTAAATATAAGGCTTGTTTGTTAGATCTCACTCCATCCCAATGTTAAACACTTCTTACAGCCTTCTGTCTTGTGGGTGTATAATTTTAATAGTCTGGCATGAAATAATGTTTATGTGAGGAGAAAGAAAAGCTAAGTTGGCCTTTGGGGTCTTTTGTTTTTATACTGGGTTCATAAATTTGGGCTTAGGTTCATCAGACTATGTGTAAAGAAGAAAACCAGGTTCAGGTTCAGGTTGAATCCAGGTTATATGTGTGTACGGCATAGTGACCAGGTACACCCATGTGTGTATGCAGGTGCATGTGGAGGCCAGAGGACAGTGTCAGTCTGCCATCAGAACTTGGAAGAGTCAACAGAAACATGAAAGCCTCATTTTTAAGCTACCAATGAAAAAGTGATCATTATGAGTTGTTCTGGATTAAAAACATAATGACATTATTTTTCAGTTTCATCCATAGCTTTAGAAAACCATAGTCAGAAGAAAATAAAAAATAGAATTACCATGCTAATTAATAATAAATAGTAACAATTATCCAAGATCTTTCTCTCCTCTGTACTAGGTTTCAAACTCCGGATCCGCGAGGGCTACCATTGAGTTCCATACCCAGTCTAGGTTTGTTGAGAAAAGGGTTTCACTACATAGCATAATGTGGCCTTGAACGTACTGTGCAATCCATGCTAGCTCTGAACGTTGGTCTTCTTTGGGAAGCTGCTACTTTCTATTGTGTAACTATCTCCTTCGAATTGAACCATTACCTGGAAGGAGGAGGAAGTCTCCTTAAGACTCAAACTCAGGAAGGAAATAAAACTTATAATTTTTAGGAAGCTTAAGAAACTTGCTAGATTCATAAGGATCCCCACTAAGGTCAGGAGCAATAACAGGTATAGAGAGGAAAGTCTGATCTACTGGGCTGTATTAGTTGTGCAGGGTGATTCTGCCTTAGTCATCACCCAAGCCAGAGTGGGCTTTGCAGAGATGCAGCTGCCTTTGACCATTTGTGTTTCTCCTAGTAACGTCTCACCTTACTCCTATAAGTAAACTCTAAAATGAGCCCACTGGCTCACCACAGCATACGTGGGTGGAATCATCTCTTCAGTCTATTGTCAATGCACTCTTTGGGTAAGTCGATGTTTTTTCCTGTCTCCCTAGGGAAAGTAACACAGTATCCCCAAAGTGCTAAGATTATGGGCTTGTACCACCATGCTAAGACTTTAAAGTCATTCTTTGTACCTTAAATTCCTTGGGGAAATGACCTTAGAATTGTTTTTGTCTTTTATATTCTCACACTTGAATCTAAGTTCATTATGAATCCATGTCAATAGCAGAATTACTAAGAGTCTGGTGTTAAGCTCAGCTGTAGAGCCTTTTGCCTATCTCTGTAAGACCTGAGTTCCATTCCTACCTCAGGAAGAAAAAGGTACCGAGAGAATTTCCCAACCACAGACAGTGCTAGAAAGTCCTCATCCAGATTTTCCTGTTTAGTATCTAGAATATTCTTTGTTTGTTTGTTTGTTTGTTTGTTTCAATCCCCATATTTGGGAATATAATTAATCATAGCAATGTTATATGATGGTTTGGCTAGACTTTAACAACATCACCGTATCTTTCAAAGAACAATCCTGAAAATAAAATCTCACTCCAATTCTCACTCATTCCCACACTTTCATGTGTATATATATATATATATATATATATATATATATATATATATATATATAATTAATCACATATACACATGTACATATTAATATAAACACCCTTCTACATATAAGGGGATGGGGAGGTTTACCTCAAGGAAAGTATCACCAGACTGGCAATATCCCAAGTCACTACACCAAGCAGGAAAGACATAAAATGTCATTTGGGAGACTTTCATTTATATTCAGGCTTTTTCCTCAGAATATTATATACATTGTCTCATTTTGGTTTGCAGTTCCTCTAATATTATTTAAAATAAACTCCAATACTTTTCTCCGTTAATAGAAATTTCTCCGTTTAGATATTTTCCTTCACTCTTTTCTTGTTTTTTTCCCCTCTTCACTCTTAAGTAGGGTGTTTTATATAAAAGTGGGTCACAGAAAATTGTTAATGTCAAGTCACTCAGAAGCCATTAATCCACCTTCCAGGGCTTAGGAAGCAATATAAAATAGCACCGGGAAGCAATTTAGACAGAAGATGCTAGTATTTCTAGTATTCTTCCCTAAGGAAATGTCTCAGTTGCAAGAAAATGAGCAATTTAAAATACTGTACTGTTTTCAATGTCTTTTAAAAGTCCCCAAATTTTAAGCTCTTAGAGGTTAATTAACAAAAGTCAACCTTTATCATAGTACATCTGATTAACAGTTTAGCAAATCACTTTTTTGAAAGTCATCAGACCCAGAGCAGGTAAAGCAAAACAATGTGCTCTGGGTTTAGAGTCAGAAAAATCTTGGTTTGATCTCTGATCTACCGCCTGGCTGGGATGGGAACACACTATTTATTAGCTGCGCCTCTTTCCCTCTGTAAAATGTGAGCTATAAGCTAGGAGGTTATTTAGGTCCTGTATAACCTTAGGATATTTCTGCTATTTAGCTCAGCCAGACTGTACCTATTTACCGAATTCTAATCTGGTAGCAGGCTCTATTTTAGAGTATGAAAAAATATTGATAGATAGATAGATAGATAGATAGATAGATAGATAGATAGATAGATAGATAGAAAGATGATAGACACTCAACCACCAAAGTGAATACTTAATATAACAGCAGGAGAACCAGCATTAGCACAGTCAGATATGGCATGTCATTACATTCAATTCTATCATTTGTCTCTTCTTCTTGGTATACACACACACACACACACACAAACAGTAGCAGTAAACAATCTCCACACAAAGCCATACCTATCAAATTGTATATGAACCAATGTCCACTGTATTACAACTTCACTTAACTAAAATGTATGTTTGAATGGCTGAGCTCTTTGGTATGAATTACATGTCTGGATGCTCAGGCTGAGGAAAAGTAGATCTGTGGTTGGAAACTCTCCATTAAAGCCAGCTCTATGTGGAAAAATAATGACAGTTAAGCTGTGAAGTCTGCACTCCACCCTAACCTGGACCTTTCCTCAATTAGTCTTATTGTCAGAAACTCAGCCAGAAGATCCTGGTTGCTTTCCTTGGTCTAGTATCAGCCCTTGTTTAAAAGGTAGCTCTTAATCCTTTGGATTATACACTATGTCTGTTCTAATCATTTAATGCTTGAGCAAATTGGGTTGATTGATTCCACCTTTTAACAAATAAGACAAGTGCAATTGAGGCTTTTCTAACTCCTCTGTTCTAAGTGAGAGATGTAGGTATTGACCCTTGTGGGGGAATCAGAGAAGGGATAGACTTAGTGCTGAGTATTTGAAGAGGGCTCTAGTGGGTGGAGTAAAGAGAAAAGCTGGATGGGATCTAGAGACATAGTCATAGTTTAGGCTTAAGAATCTAGCCTGGAGAAACACTAACCCAGACAAAAGAAAACCATGAGGCCCATAGAATCAGACAAAGGGCCAGAAATGAGAAACCCTACCACAGAACACTCAGATTCAAACTGAATGGTATTCTAGATGTTTGTTGAAAGCTGGGATATAAAGTCACATAAATTTTTTATAAAAATCTACCAAAGAGGGGAGAAAAAGCCCAACTCAGTTAGAAATGAGTCATAGAAGAAATAAATTTCACAGAGGAGGAGAGCTTGGCTCAAACATATAAGAATGTCTCAAAGATAAATCAGAAAAAAACTTTGGATTGAATATCTTTAATTGAGCTCTTCTAGAAGACTTAAGAGGAAGATACACATATGTCAGCAAAGTCTTGATTTTAGCCAAAGTTGTATTGTCTCCCACTCAGACAGCACACAGAACTCTGGTTGTCACTATTTGGGGGGGGGGGGGAATTGTTTGAAAGTCTTGATTTTAGCCAAAGTTGTATTGTCTCCCACTCAGACAGCACACAGAACTCTGGTTGTCACTATTTGGGGGGGGGGGAATTGTTTGAGCTGCTAGATCTCCAACACCCATGTATGTCCCCTGAGGAAACAGCCATGATGGAAACCTGGATTTGACAGGCTAGCGGAACAACTGTGTTAGCACAATGACATTTTCTCGTCTCTAGTTTATCCTAGAACATCTGGAAAGCTGCAGAACCGAACCACATAGGGAGCATCTGACAAGCCACCTTCTCCTGGATGGGCCTCTTTACAGAAGTGGCTCACTCATGGGATGCAATGATCCTGCCTGCTTTGTCTGCCTTCGCCTCTGCAGAGAATGACATCCCATGTGGGAGGGGACTACGGGACTATTTTGTCTGTTCTTCTGAGTCCTTTGGGGCTCTCAGAATCAAGTCCCTAGTGCATAGTTTTTGGGGGTGAGGTCATGAAAGGATGGACACGGAAGTTCATTTTACAGATCAACCACCTAGATTTGATCCGCTATAAATAACCACCCAAGGCTCTGTGTACACAGGTCTCAGCCTGGAGCTGCTTTCCCAAGATTAGATACAAGTTCAGGACAAAGCCATTTGCTTACCTAAAGCTATCTGGTGTGAGAAACACATCCACTGGGGTCCCTGCCAGTGAGAAGTAGAGGCTTCCCTGACTGGAGATAATAGCTTTTGTTTTCCTGCCCTTTCTAAGCTTCTGGCCAGAGACAGACTCTCTGTTGGCACTGCTTTCTATCTGAGGATGCAGCTTTACGTGGGTAGAAAAGATAAGGAAATGGGGGCCTGAAAGGATTAAAAGAAAGCCATTTGGTCTTCGATTTTTAATGGCTCCAATAGCAATAGACTCCTGCAGATTAAATTCTGCTAGAAATGTAAGCTTATTAATGTCTCTGGTAGCCAAGGAGACCCTATCTGAGACAATAAATAAAATGGGACTGATAAAATGGGTTAGGGAGGAAAAGGATGCAAGCACTTGGTCCCTCTGGAAGATGTCCAAAGATGTCCTGTAGAGTTAAAGGAGGCTTTCCAACATCACTTCAAATATCTCAACAACAATGTTTTGAAGTTCGTGACGTACCACTACAAATTTTCAGTGTTTAGAAAACTCCACATTTAGAATCTAATCCCTAGGGGTTGCAGAGTGGGGGGGTCCTCCCCCCAATTCAAATGGTCTACCTCTTACTCTCTAATCAATACTGACAGCTATATCCAAAAGAGAACCTCAGAACAGAAGCTCGTAGAAGACTCTTCATTCAAAAAGAGTTCAGCACTCATTATCAGAAATCAGCATCTCAGGGCTCTCCTGAATTCTCCGGAAAGGAGACACAAGTAGGCCCCCAGACAGTGTGCATTAGTAGTAGATACACACTGCTGTTTCACCTTCAATGCCATGGGTTCAAGTACCCCCTGTCCTGCTGTCTTTGTTGTGTTGTCTGAAGAGGCATTCATCCATGCATTTCAAAGAACAGCATGCTGGCTGGCTATAGGCATGACATCATGGTAGCTAGACCTGCTGGACAAAAAGTGGCAAATACTTTGGATGTCCTAATATTATACATACAAAAGTGGTTGACAAACTCTGCAAAGATTGAGGAACCCACTGCATTGGTGAAGTTTTGGAGACATGCCAAAAATCTTGTCCAAAATAATAAAAAGAAAAGTATGGAAGCTTGACATTCTTACCACTTAGGCAGAATTCCCTCAACTTGGTGTTTGGTAGACACAGAAACTCTACAACAGAGTTGGCAGGGCCCATGGTGCTAGTAATGTTTGTGGTAAAAATACCTGAAAGGTATCCAGAATTTTGGAATTCCCAGAAATCTAGAATTTCTAGAATGTCCCTGGGTTTTAGAGCACGTCCATTTGAGAATATTCTCCTCTCAGACTCCTATATCTTTGCAGAGATTGAGCTCTGACTTTAGGTCATCAAACTTCCATGGGACCAGAGCTCTCAAATCAGGAGCTATATGGACCAGACCAATCAACTCAAGAAGCCATGTGGGCACAGCAGCAAGCATCGTCACAGTGTTTGATGACACCTAGGATCAGTCATGATTAAGGGCTAAAGGGCATAAATAGGTTGCACAAACAATCAATCAAGTTTTAACATTACCTGTCCTATTGCACCAATAACTTTCACACCCACACTCTACAGAATTCTCTACAACCAGTTGACTAGGGTAGACAAGTTCTGGGGTTGGTTTGCAAAGGGTCAGCTTGGTATGCTGCTATAAGCTATGGGAAAAAAAAATCACTGCTACACTATGGCTCCATTCAAGGGCAGCTCTAAGACCCAGTAACAAACACTGCCGCATGTACCTCTGGTTATCCATTAAGGACATACACATAGAGCACTGTCTATTGAAGCAGTAGCTGCTTTGTCAGAAAATTCACCCAGAAACAAAGAGAATCTGGAAAAACAACTTGTAGGTAGAATTATGTGTATATAATGGCTGTCCTTGATTGTTTTGCTGTTATTGTAGTAGTAGTAGTAGTAGTAGTAGTAGTAGTAGTAGTAGTAGTAGTAGTTGGCATAAACTAGACTTATCAAAGAAAAGAAAACCACGATTGAGACAATGCTTCTGTAACTGTGGGGCATTTTTCTTGATTAATGGTTGATGTAGCAGGGCCCAGACCACTCTAAGTAGCACCACCTATGGCAAGGTAGTCCTGAACTGAACCCAAAAGCAGGATGGGCAGACCATGAGGAATAAATCACAGTACTTGAAAAATAGCCATACAGTGAATGTGACCATGGACTCCCTCATCAAAGCCAGTGTGACCATCGATCCAGTGTGACCATCAATCGGCACTGCTCTGCTTGATGACAACAGAAATCAAGGCCAATGTGATACCATAATGCCTGACTGTAGAAACGAGATTCACAGAATATCACTTTGGACCAAAGAAGCCATTATTAAGCAAAGCACATGCAACAATAGTCACTGACTGTGGTCAGCTGTCCTAAAATCATGAGAACAACAGTAAGCAGCATTCCTCCATGGATTCTGCTGCAGTTCCAGCTTCTAAGTCCGTTGACTTCCCTCAGTGACAGACTGTTAGCTGGAATTATAAGGTGAAATAATAAACATTTTCCTCTCTAATTTGCTTTTGGCTGTGGTGTTTTATAACAGCAATATAAACTCTAAGACAAAATGTGACTCTATGTACCGCTCATTAATCCTATCAGTAGGTATTCACTGTGGTGGGATGCTCAAACCTCAAGCAGGCAGAGTAATCTGTCCAGTAAATACCAGTATGACTCAGTCCTTGAATACCTTAGTACATGAAAAATTGTCCTATACAGAGTGTGCCCATGGTTTTCTTCTCGCCAAAAGCAGGAAAGAATGTATCTAGAACTCAGGAACATATTACAGGGTTTCTTGGTAATCTCAGGTCCAATTTTGACTGTGGACAAATAATAAATGCAAATATGTCCTGTATTCATTGCTCTTTTTGTTTCCAGGGCAAAATATTTACAAAAGCAACTTAAAGGAGGACATGTTTATTTATTCATTGTTTAAGAAAGAATACAGTCTATCATGGTAGGGAAGGTATGGTAGCAGGGGCCTGATGTGATTGGCCACACTGTATCATCAGTAAGGAAGCAATCCATCAGAATGAGGCTATCTTCAACTGAGTAGAACATTGGTTACTACATGCCTGAGATAATCAACTTATACAAGAAAAGGCTTATCTTGGCTCACAGTTCCAGAGTTCCTAGCCCAGGCTGGGTGGAGACAGGATGACTCTGGGCTTTCAAGAAGGTGATACATCATGACAGAAACATGAATATGAGCAAACCTGCTCATGTCTCAAGCCAAGAGACAGAGTACTGTAATCCTCTTCAGTGGTATGACCCTAATGGGCCTCCCTCAAAGTCTCATTTCCTAAAGATCCTACAACCTTCCCATCCAAAGGCGCCACTCCCAACTTGAACACATGGGCTTTGACTGGTACTCAAGATTTAAAATATAGCAAATAATTAAGCAAAAAACAGAAACACATGCTGGGATGCCTAACTTAAGACTGATCCCACCTTCCCTGAGTGGCCTGTCAGTGGCCAGAAGCACAGAATGACATTAAGGCATGCCATGATCTAACTGTTATGCCTGCAAGGAGAGTGAATTACATGAGGATATTCAAAAGATGCCAGTATACAGAGCAAGACCATTTGAAAGCACACTAAGAGGACAAGGTGAGCAGCGAGGTCTCAGAGAGGCCAAGCCTGACAACACCTACGTCTTTAACTTCCTACCTCCAGATTCTGACCATAAATTTCTTATGTTAAAACCAGCCCAGGCAAGCTATTTTTGACATGAAATTCCCAGCAAATGAATATACTGTAACTGTAACTCATTTTACTTGTAACCTTTTGTTCAGAAACAAAAGCCACCTTAGCAGATGCAATAGGATGGATGAACTCGTTGTTAGTAAGTGAGTGGTAAATCCGATAATAAAAAAATGTGGATTTCGGGGAACCCTACCATATTTTAACTCCCTTTGAAGGTTGTCAGTGTCTTCCACCTCAGTGTGCTTGGCTTCCGACAGCTCACTCATCTGCCACACTTTTCTGTGCATACAAGTGCAGAGAACTGGATGTACGCCTTCACTAGACCACTCCTTGTCACATATGAGAAAGGTTGAGAGAGACTCAGGCAGATGCTCCTGAATACCAAATGGACACAATCTAAACTGATGCCCCACACTGGTTATCAATCTAAAAGAAGGGAAATGTGAGCTAGCATTTTCTCTGAATGTGACTAAAACCAGAAATTCCTCATCATAGAGAAACTGAGATCCCAATATACTCAGGGGCGGGGGATAGCAGTCCAAAATGTTCCCTTTTCAGACAGATGGCCATCAACAGCAATGAAGTGAAGGATGCAGGTACATTGGCAAGGGATATTGCCAAGCATATCTAAGAAATCTGAGGGCAGGCACAGGGGCATTTTTACATCAGATGGAAATGGTCACTTTCTATCCCAGAGGCAACTAAGCGAAGGCAATTTCACTTTAAATTCCTCCTCTTTGGGGCCAAGAGCCTGTGGGCTCTCTGTAAATGCTGATCTCGATCTCCAGAAGGCCTAACACTTATCTTCAATTTGGCCACTTCTCTCTCCTCATAATCTTTCCATCTCCTTATCTCTCCAATGAACCATCCTGGTTATTTTCTATTTTGGAAGGAAGAGGAGGAAGATGGCTTATCTTTATTTATTTAAGATTTATATACTGTGTGTTTCTATAAGGTCATAAAGCCAGCTGAACAAAGATGCAATGGACATTTACACACAAAACAAAAATATGTCTTCAGGAAGGAGAGGACAGAGTTGGTGCTAATGGCAGTGACAGGGGAACAAATTCCTACAGCTGGGGGATAATTATAGCACTAAATATTCTATCCATGAAAGGTAGCTGGAGAGCAATAGCTCAGTCCATAAAGGACTTAACCCACAGGCAGGAAAACTTGACTTTGTTTTTCAGAAACCACGAAAGAAAGAAAGAAAGAAAGAAAGAAAGAAAGAAAGAAAGAAAGAAAGAAAGAAAGAAAGAAAGAAAGAAAGAAAGA
>NC_034594.1:148983058-148988879 GCF_900095145.1 Mus pahari
GAGGGAGGGAGGGAGGGAGGGAGGGAGGAAGGAAAGAAGGAAGGAAGGAAGGAAGGAAGGAAGGAAGGAAGGAAGGAAGGAAGGAAGGAAAGAAGGAAAGAAAATGCTGAGTGTGGTATCTCATGCTTGTAATCCCAAGGCTGGGAGGGGTGTGGTTTGCAGAAACACACTAAGAGGATCACTAAGTCTCTCTAGCCACTCAGACTAGCCTAGTTGTGAAGTTCAAGGCCAACGAGAGACCCTATCTTATAAAACAAGTTCAATGAAGCCTGACTAACAACACCCAAGGTTGTTGACTTCTGTGCAACAGAGACAGACAGACAGACAGACAGACAGACAGACAGACACAGAGAGACAGAGTCAGAGACAGAAAGACAGAGACAGACAGAGACAGACAGAGACAGAGAGAGAGACAGAGACACAGAAAGAGAGACAGAGAGATGTTGCCTGGCTTCTGTTTTGTGACACCATGAAAAGATTATGTTTCTTCTCATAAATCCTATAACACTAAATACAAGTGAAATCCTAGAAATAAAGCTTCTCTCTCAAAGTCACTTGGAGTGGAAAAGATCCTAAGAATCATTTCTGCAAAGAGCTAAGATGGGAAATTCTGGTTGCTCAGTGATGAGGGAAGAGAAACTGGTTATCTAGTGCATGTCCAGATGGCTGTAGAAAGCAAGGAAGCTACACATCAGAACAGTCAGAGGACCATACATCCATCTAGCAGAACCAAGGAAAGAAGGTACCAAGACTAGATAAGAAACAGCAAAATACACCCTTGCGATAGTTTTCTAACTCAGCAACTGAAGTTTCTGAAAACTAAATTTGTCCTTAGACTTCTGGCTACCATTCATTGACGAAGCACCTTCGATTATCATTTTCTCACTGCTGTGACAAAATGCCTGGCAGAGCAACTTGAAGAAGGAAGGGTTGGTTTTGGCTTAGACTTCCAGCATCCAGTACAGCATGCAAGGGGAATAATGGCAGCGGGCCCTTGAAACAGCTGGTCACATTTCACCTGCACTCAGGAAACAGGGATGAGCACTGGACCTCAGCTCACTGTATTCGTTTTATTCAGCCCAAGACTCTATCTCATGAGCTGGTACAGCCCACACTGAGGATGGGTCTTCTCCTTCAATTAACCTACTCCAGAAACTCCCTAAAAGCATGTCCAGTGGTTTGTTCCCATGGTAACTCTAAATGCCATCAAGATGCCAAGCATTATCAACCATCACAGCCCCCAAAGCAACAAGTACCTCCAAGAGTCCTTTACTGTCTGTCCTATAGTGATTTCTAACCTCTAGTCCCTCCTCAGACATGGGACCCCAACACTTTTCTTTTGTGCTCTCAGATCAGAAGCACGTACAATCCAGTTAGTCAAGTCCTTGCAAACCCTTCACCCTTCCTGATTCCAAACGCATCTTTGGTCTTCGCCTTGAGCTGTCCCTCTTTTCATAGAGGGGGGATGTTAACATACAAGGCATAGAGCCTCAAAGCCCACCCCTGTAGTGACTCACTTCCTTCAACAAGGCCAGATCTATTCCAACAAGACCACACCTCCTAAAGGTACCACTTACCGTGGGCATTTTCAAACCACCACAAGGTGGGAAGACATACCCTGAATTTGAACAGTTCCATTTTTTCAGACTGAGCCCTGAATCAAATGAAACATAGAAAGCAAACTGAGTTTTGACAATCATAGACTTATTCATTCTCTGCTCTTGGCAGAGGATGCCACTGGTTGGTCTGAGCTCCTGCTCCCTGAATTCCTTGCTATGGTAGGCTGCAATCTCAAGCTGTGAGCTAAAGTAACCCTTTCTCCCTTCAGTTGCTTTTGTTCTGTCTTTTTATTGTTATTGTTGTTTGTTTGCTTGCTTAACATAGCAACAAGAAATAAAACTAGGAATGCTCAGGAATTCCAGTGACCTACAGAGTGAGTGTGTTTGGAGGGCTTCTACCAACTTCACTTGGAGTTCTCTTCCACCTCCACTACGTTAACAGTCTTTGCTAGGATTGCTGGAGCAGACCCTAACCCGCTGCAGACCACCTTCCTGTTCTGGCCATCACCCAGTGTGATGTAGACTGTGCACAAACACAAAAAGGTCTGGCACTCGTCGACTTCACTTCTAGACAGGGGGTTATAAGGTTCAAATCATTTGCCTCTTGGCATTCAATGGATAGTAGCCAGCATTCTCCAAAGAAATAGAATTAATTGTGTTCAATACAAGAAATGTTTTACCAGATTGGCCCACCTAGTCACAAAGGCTGAAAAGTCCCCCAGTGCTCACAGAGAGGACAGAGAGCCAGGACACAAAGCTTCATGGTGAAAGAAACCAACAGCGTTGTCCTAATCCATGACTAAAGTCTAGAAAACGACCCAGGAAGAAACTAGAACAAGCTTCCATTCAAACACTGAAGAAGGGCTAGCAAGATGGCTGGGCAGGTAAAAGCATTTCACTAAGCCTGAAGACTAAACTGTAACCCCAGGACCCACATAGGAGAAGGTTAGAACTGACTTCTGTAGGTGGTCTTCATGTGCTGAGACATGTGCACAGACACACAGAGAGATCATTTCATTTTTTTTAAATCTCAAAAGCTTACATTTTTTTTTTGCTTTTTATACACACACACACACACACACACACACACACACACACACAAATCTCAAATATTAAAGAAGCTGCCGACAGCATCGGAAATGTGACCACCATCCCTGCCATCTTTACCTCCCTGTGGTTGGTACTAGCCTCCCTGTCTCTGCAGGAGGAAACATAGCTTTGTTTACTTTCTTAGCGAGGCAGTCATTTAAAGACACCCCACTCAGCTTTTGCCACCAGAAAAGCACTCAGTCAGAACCCATAAAGAGTCAGTGTCCTGTGGGGATCTTGAGAACCAGCAGGACCCAACAGAGTAGCCCCATGATGGGCCAGCCTTTATGCCCTTTAAGCTGTCATTCAGTCCCAGAGGCAAGCTGCCCTGGGGAGTGAGGATTTTAGGCAGAGCTAACAGCTGGAGGCTGATTGAGAACCACCTCCCTATGGCTGGGACAACTCTTAGTGGAAAGGGAATCTGGGCAGTCTTGCCTATAGTCCTGTTTGCCATGAGCCCTGCTCTTTTGGAATCCCTGTGGTACTTCCTAATCTGCAGAGCAGGAGCTTAAAAGAGTTTCTTGCAGAGTTCATTCCACCTCCAACACTACTGTTAAATTAACAGAAGTAGCCGCAGCCACTCACTGAACAGTTTGATGAACAGCAAGCCAGGCTTGCGTCTTCTTCGGGTGGTGCTGGGGTTGAATCCCTAGCCTTCCACAGTGTTCTACCCCACAGCACCACATCCCCAGCCCCTCGGGCGGGCGGTGTTCTGAGCACCCACTAAGGAGGTGAGTGCTACTCCCCGAGCCACACACAGGAAAGAAAGGCTTACAAAAGAGAATGCCATCTCCAAAGCCAAGCAAGTAACACAGCAAAACCGGGACACGTTTCTTCTGACTTTTATGGCATCGTGTAAGGCACTTTTGTTTTGTTGTGGAGACCCAAAGTAAGCAAACAGCTTGCGTGCAAATAAAGAAACCAAGTTGATATTACTTTGTGCTTCTCTTGCTGATGGATAATGGGATGGGCCAATTCTACTTTATTATTATTATCATTATCAGTTAATTATGCTTCTGACTTCCTACTATGGAAGAAGGGGCATGAATCTTTTCCCATTATCACTATTCAATTAAAAACTATGCCCCAGTTTCTATCCTTCAGCAAACTCTGGAGTAGAGTCTGTCGAGGATGTGGCTGTGTAGAAAAAGATAAGACAGGCTCTGATGCTAAAAATACATGGAAGGAGGAGAAATTGACTGTACTTTTTTCTTCCTGAAGAAGCTTTAAAAAAATGGCAGTTCTTTCTTGCCTCATTAACTCTTGAAACATTCTGTAAAGATGGCCACCAAGGAGCTTCCTCTGTCTTAGAATGAAGGGGAGGTGGACTGAGAGAAAAGAGAGCTAAATGCTGGGAAGAACTTACCTCATTAGGAACCGGCAACTGCTCAGTAGGAGCTAAAACCAGATCTTAATTCAAAGCTGTAGTCCGGAGATGACTTGTCTCCTTTGGGGGACAAGTGGTAAAGGAATGGGGTAAGTATTTTTAGGAATAATTTGTTTCTAACCCACAGAGGAGAATTTATAGCTACATGGATATTCATTACTATGTGGACTTTCTTACATCTAAAGAATGTAGAGAAATCTGAAAAGATGAGAAAGAAATTTTTGAAAAAAAGATTTTGATTTTTCTACACATCACTTCTTCCTAGAAAAAAATATCAGAATCAATTTTCCCCCTATGACCTTTCAAACTTAATAATAAATATGAAGGATCACCTGCAGAGTACTAGAGCAGAAGAAAGTCCTTGATTTGGTCTTCTTGGTTTTGGATGATTCCTTCAGAACAAAATAATTGGCAGAGTGGTGGGGAACGTTGTGTACTGGAGTAGCATGTCAAGGTCCCAGGAGGTAAAGGCCGGAAGATCAGCCTGGGTACCACAGTCACAGTGTGGAACTAGTGGTGACTTGGCCAGGTCCTTACATCTCATCCCACCCCCTCTTATCTGCATTATTCAGGGCAGGGAATACCTTAGCCCTTAGAAGCTGGTATAAGGTAACAAATGTGAGCATGTCCCCTCCCCATTTAACGCTTCACCAGTCATTTGCTCTGTAAGACAAAATTCCTCTGGGAAGCAAGCTGGGCCACTCAGGTCATTTCCCCATGAGTTTGGTTGGCCCTTGTGGGTCTCCTAGAATGTTGACAGGGCACCTCTCTTCTCTATGACCAAATACCCTAATACATCTTATTTGCTCAGCTCTGGATCCTCTTCTTGTCTCCGGAGCTGTAATGATGCTCCTTTTATCTAAACCCTTGGGGTTTGGGAGGCAAACACAGAGGGACTGAGGGGGACTCAAGGACAAAAAAGGGATACTTTCCCAGGTGCAGAATGAAGAGAACAAAGAAGAGACCCAGGGGTGTGATAAGAGGCTGCCTGCCTGGGGTTTAACTCAACTTAGAGTAGGTCTCCCTTCTGGAAACATCATTTAAAATCTGCTAGCATGGAGCATGCCACAGACAGACCTGCAGAGTGAGCCTGGTATCTGAAGGGAGGGTAGAAAGACAGGTTTTTATATATGGTTGAAAGGCTTGGGAATACTACCATGAGACCAAAGAACAACCTTGTTAAACATGCCTGTCTCTCCTGGGTACCAGCAGCTTCAAATCTCCTCAGACAGGGGGCAAAAAGGCTGCTCATATCCATCCAGCTCCCGCAGTTCACACAGCTCCTCAGAATTGAAGCTAAGCACAAGCCATGAATGTGGTCCAATAAGACCCCAATCCTTTCTATGTTATCCTGGCTCCAACAAACCATTTCTCCTAAGTCTGCATCAGATGCCAGTATTCTTTACACTTCTCCATAGAAATTATGAGAAGACAGACTATGACTTTCTGCGATCTTTCTCTCACAAGCAGCAGAAAAGTTAACCCAAATGACACATCTCAGTTCATGGTATTTGCTTAATGTGTGTGTTTAACCAATATGCTAGGCGGGAATTTTTATTTTTATTTTCTACTCACTATGCATTCAATGAATGCACCCTCTTCCTCTTTGTCTCCTTCCTCCCTTTTCTTCTCTTTCTCCCCATCCTCCTCCTTCTCAGGTCACTTGAGTAGAAATTCTGCTGGATATATGGGAGCACATACCTGGAATCATAGCACTCCAGACACTGGAGCAAAGGATAAATAGTTCATCCTGAGCTACATAGCAAGATCCTGTCAAAAAAAAAAA
>NC_034594.1:148989604-148991782 GCF_900095145.1 Mus pahari
AAAAAAAAAAAAAAAAAAAGGCAATAGTTCCTCTTTTCCATGTGTTTTTGTCTGGGATGCCACTAAAAAGATGCTGCCCACATTTAAGGTGGTTCTTCCCACTACAGATAACATGATCCAGGATGTCTCTTACAGGAGGGCCCAACAGTGCATGTTTTAGTCTAGTCCAGAGCCAGTCAAGTTGACAATCAAGGTTAGCTTTCACAAATGCTCAATTGAAAGGGTTAGTTTCTGTCTCCATTTCTTTTCTGTTATAAAACACCTTGACAAAGACAACTTAAAGGAGAAAGGTCCTATTTGACTCACAACTCTAAATTACAGTCCATCATTGGAGAGAGTCAAGGCAGTGGCATTGAAGCATCTAGTCATATTATGTTCACAGTCAATAACACAGAGCAATGAATTTGTATCCACATGCTAGTCCTCAGCTAACATTCTCCAATTGTATACAGTCCAAGATCTCCTGCCTAGGTAATGATGCTGTGTATAGTAGGTACATTTTCCCATCTCAAGTAACATAATCAAGATAATCCACCATGGGCATGGCCACAAACCAACCTATTCTAGACAATTCCTCATGATACTTCCACCGTAGGCAATTCTAGATTGTGTTGAAGTGACAATTAAAACTCACAGTCTTTAAACAGTTTTTCTCTTCTCTTCCTTCTTCATCTTTGACTTCTTATGGGAAGAATATTACTCACTGAGGAAGGATGCTTAAATCTTCTTGATCCTTTCTATTTTCTATTCTTTCTGTAGGAACGAACACATGTGTGTGTGTGTGTGTGTGTGTGTGTGTGTGTGTGTGTATGCGTGCATGCTATATGAGCTACATATATATATATATGTATATATATACAGCACATATGTGAGATATATGTGAGTATATACATGTATGCATGTTCGTGTGAGTGCACATGCACATTCACATGTACCATACATAGGTGGGTGTCAGAGGATAACCTTGAGTGTCATCCCGACATATGCACTTGTTTCTGACATTAGGTCTCTCATGGGCCAAGGAGGCTAGGCAGCCTGGTCAGTTAACCCCAAGGATCTGTATATCCACCACACCCAGCCCTTTTGAAAACTGTGGGTTCTGGGATCAAACTCCAACCTTCATGTTTGAGCAACAAGCCCTTTGCCAAGTGAGTTATCTCTCTAGCCCCAAGATACCCACTGTGGTGACCTCTGCTTTCAATCCTCTCAAGTTTGGAGTACTTAGCAATGAAGATTGGTACATCTCAATCCTGGCAGGGTCCACAGATGTCCTGGGAAGTCCTGGGATGTTTCAGGGACTTTGCAAGGTCAAGTCCATTGTCACAATACACAAGATTTGACTTGGTATCCTCATGTTCTCTCTCATAAGCACACAGTAGAATAATTCAGGTATTAAATGGTGTACCTGGGTCTGTCTAAGGAAGATCTCAAAGATGTCAAGTTGAACTTCTTTCCTACACTTCTACCAGGGGTGGAATCCTAGACAGGAGTATCACTCCTCTCCGAATAATTTTCATGCTAGAATTTGTCATTTTTAATTTGAATTTGTTTGTTTTAACATATAGTGAGTGAACTTATTGCTGATGTTAATGGATTTACTAATTAACATCTTTAAAATTGCTCCAGTTTTATTTCAATACAGTGAGAATTGATAGCTATCAGCCCAGTCGACCAAAACTATTTAGGACCTGCAATTATTTACAAAGGCATAAAAGTTTCTGAAACCAAAAATATTGGGAATAACTTCTCTAGCCCTACCATGTACCCAGCACCTCCAAACTTTCTGTTGAGATTGGAGCTGCCTCTCCACTGAGCTCTTGAAGAGGACTTTGAGGAAGCATCTCTCTTGAGACTCGTGTCTGATCTCTCTGGCCCAGAGCCACATTTTACATCACACAAGGGTAACATGGGCTGCTCTCACACACCTTTCCCCTCTGCAGCTGCACAGAAGCCAGCCTGACTCTGTTCTTGTCCCTTTGTACTTCTCAGGGTGAATCAGACACTACACCACAGTTCCCTTCAAAGCACACATGCACCGGGCATGGTGGCGCACACCTTTAATCCCAGCACTTGGGAGGCAGAGTCAGGCAGATTTCTGAGTTTGAGGCCAGCCTGGTGTACAGAGTGAGTTCCAGGACAGCCAGGGCTATACAGAGAAACCCTGTCTTGAAAAAGCAA
>NC_034594.1:148991857-149002636 GCF_900095145.1 Mus pahari
AAAAAAAAAAAAAAAAAAAAAAAAAAAAAAAAAAAAAAAAAACCACACACACACACACACACTCAGCTAACAGTAAATAGAAAGTAAGTTCACACCTTCCCACAGGTAAGGGTTGATGGAATTGAATGGCTCTCTTCCCAAATTCTTTCCCTTTCCTCAACATTTCTCCACATTGCTCAACTGTCCAGAAGGTGATGAGTGATTGAAAAATATTGTAAATTCCCAACCCCAAGCTGCCCCCTCCAAATCTTTACAACCTGGTGATTATATTTCTTCTGTCATTTTGGAATCTGATTTGTTTACAGTTATTCATGGTCGTGTATAAACCGTGACCAACTAGACTGTCAGCCATTGGAAGGTCTGATTTATTTCTCTATTCATCTCTAGAACTCAAAGAGTGGTGCTGATTATACACTGATGTAATTTCTTGAGGCCATTTCTAATCTAAGGGAGAATCGCAGTCAGAATGAATTCCCCAGTTTCTGGCATCTGTTCTTTTTTATTTTGTTCACATTATTGGTAAGGAAAATGAAACAATGCCACAGGAAATATAAATCAGAAGGCTGCTAGGAACGAGAGTCCAATGCTCTCAGCCTAAATGGGGCTCTCAAATGAGGCTGCGATGATTTAGGAACATCATGAGCCTGATCCAGGGGAGACAGCTGCAAGTTCAAGACAAATTACTGCCTGCAGCCATCTGTGCCATCCTTCCTTAAAGCACACCAGGAACATTGCTACTATCATTTCCAGGCCTGCATGGAGATACAACCAACTCATGGGATTACAGAGCATCTGTGAGAAGACAGTTCAGACATCTTCTCAACCAACCTGTCATTACAAAGGAGTATCTATGTCAGATGCTCATGCACCTAGCTAACTAAGGGTGAATTCTCTCCTAGGACTTCTTTACAACTCCTGGGCCAGTATCCTTAAATTGTTCCATGTGCCTGGCTGCCACAGAGCAGAAAGTCCTAATAGATACAAAGACAAAGTGTGACTAGGAAGAGAAACTTCAAAAGAAAATTTTCAGAGGGACAGCAAGAAGCAAGGCAGGGAGGGAAAGGAGACTGGGAAGCTAAGAACACAAAAGTTGAAAATACATTTGCAAATGAATCAAAGCAAAGCTGGCTGTGTGTGCTCAAGTGCTCTGTGACTGAATGGCAGCAAATGACCACAAATGGTAGCTTTCAAAACTCCCTCTGATCATATCAGAAGTCCTGGAAATGTTCAGATGGCTCAGGTCTCACAAGGCTATAGTGAACTATTGTGGTATTCCCATCAAGAGCTGGGCTCCTGTGCCATCTTTTCCACTATGTGGACAAAATTCAGTTCATAGTGTCTAGAGGCTGACACTAATGCTGATGCTACTAATTTCAAAGCCAGCAAGAGAACACTCAATGAGAAATGCTCACTACTTTATTCCTTAGGGAACTGAAAGACACTGGCCTGGGAGTCACAAAGGAGTCATGACGGGAATTCACCATGAGTGAGCTGGACACACGAGCATCATACCCGCTCCTTTGCAAATGACAAGTTGGTTCAAGAAGTGTCTGAAGCTCCTGTTCACACAGACCCATTGCCATGGTTAGTGTTAATGGTTGACTTGACAGAAATGAAAATCACCTGGGAGACAGGCCACTGGGAGTTTCTGTAGGTATTTTCTTGATTACATTAATTGAGGTGGGAAGGCCTATCCACTGTGGGTGGTACCATTCCCTGGCAAGGATTTTTGGACCTCATCAATGGAGAAATGGCAACATTGCTCTCTGTAGCTGATTATAAATGTGATGTAGCTACCTGCTTCAAACTCTCAATCCTTTGCTTTCCCACCATACTAGACTAGACCCCTGAACTATGAGACACATCAGTCTCTTTCTCCCTTTTGTGCTTTTGCTGAGGTACTTTATCATAGCAACAGAAAAAGTAACTAAAACACCCATCTTTTCTATTAATTTCATATCAACATATTAGTAATATAATCGTGGGATAACATCCACAATTTTATATATATTATATATATTATTATATTTATCATCTGTGTTTACATTGTGGAGAGAAGCCCACTGGCTCAATGCTTTATGCTTCTTTGAAATGCAAAATACATTCTCTTCCTTTCAGTTTCACAACAATCTCATCCTATCACAACATCAATGCAAATCTGATATATATATATATATATATATATATATATATATATATATATATATATATGACATCTGTCATTTAAACAAAAGTAGATTTATTATTTCTAAATATGAAGACATTTGTCACACAGCTGTCACACCTGTCAGAGTAGACAGCTCCTGGCTTACAGGTGAGCCGTGTTTCTCTACACACAGGAAAGGGGACATCTGAGGCTGGTGATACATCCAGGCTCTGACACTGATAGTGTACAAGCAGCACTGGATGTGTTCATAAATTGCCATTTGCTGGGCTCTTCTGATCTGCAACCATATTCCACCTGGCTTCCTTAGCCTCTTCAGGTGGGACTCATATCATCTGAGAGGAAACATTTCAAAATTCTTTTGCAATGTTTATGCCTTTTGTGTTTCTTTCCCTCAATTTTAATGGCCACTTCTTCTAGGATTAATGAAAGGTAGCTGAATGAAATCCAGAGGATAATTGACTGGTCTTGTCTCATTAACAACATGAAATGCATAACTTTCAGATTTTGAGGTGAGAAAATGTTTTTTGCTTTAAAGTCATAAATATAATAAATTTGTTGAAGAGCATTCTTCTGTGTAATGAGAAATGTGTTTCATAGAACACAAAACAGCAATGCTATATATATCCACTCATTTGTAGATAATAAGGCATTCTTTTTATTAATTATTTTATGTATTTATATTCCAAATGTTGCCCCCTCACAGGGTTCTTCCCCCGACCCCATTCTTGAATTTCTGGAATGGATCCCACAGAATCACAGGCTACTTATTGTCTTAAGCTGCTTCTAGTCCCTATGAGCGAGTGCTTAAGGAGACTTTTCACCTTCATGTTAGAAAGCATGGTTCATCTACAGTTCACTTTGATATACTATCATTGCCTTTTATGTGTCTTTATGCTAAAATTATATGTAAATGGGATTTCTTCCTTTCTAAGACACTGGGGAAGTTCTAATCATATTGCAATGACCTGTTCTAAAATGTTATTGAATTTGATTATGAAGGTAAAGAGGCCCAGTTATTTTTTTCTAATGGCCAGTCTTGACAACTTTCAAAATGTCTTTCAGAGTAATTAACTTATTTTATATGTGCAGTGATTAATTTAGCATACCTACATTGTCTAAGTTATACATTCTAAATGACTTTGAGACTGACCCTTGCCCAGCGTCTCTAAGGCCCTGGAATAGTTTACCTGGGACCCGCCCATAATTGACAGCTCATGCTAATAGCAACAGTTATGGTGAATGCCTGTTTTTGTTCACATGGGTTCCTGGGCAATATTTGTCAGTTTAACCTACTAAATAACTGAAAGATGAACTCGTAGGCTCTTCATCCTCACATGAATGGGCCTCGGAGAAATTCCTGGGCACTTACCTTCAGGTGAGCAACACAGTATGACTCCATGGAAGAACAAGCTTACCACAGTTTCTCCTAGCTCCACCCTCTGCACCTTTGTTGAGTTGGCCTGTATATTTCCAGTACAACAAACAGCTTCCCTCAATTCTGTGAATCCTCCATGCAGACCTATCAACTGATGGTGGTCTTACAACTCCTTGGTAGTCTTACAACTCCTGCTATATTAAGTTGTGAATTCTTCCCGAACCAATTTTGCCTACCTTTAGTTAGGAGGGGGGAAAAAAAAAAACCTACCACCTTCCTTCACACTAAGTTATAGCCTTAATAAGAGACTCTTTCTTAAACTACTTTGATTTTGCCTATAAAATAATTATTCCTTCTTCTGTTCTTAGTGTTGCATTTATATGATCCTAGCAGTCTTGCCTCTCAGTTAAACTAACAAGAGTTTTAATTGACTTCATGTTGAGATGGTTGAGTACCACATCAAACCAAAACAGGCTACATGCTGGGGAAAGGATCCTGCCAGGGTCATGCCTGATTTGTACTTTCTTGTCAAGGACCCATTGCTCACGTGCCCCTGTAAGGGAGTTTCACCCATAGACCAGAGTCAGCCTCCTGCTCTACCACAGCCTGGCTTTCAGAGCTCACCAAGGCGCTGCCAGTGACTACGCTCAGATACTTACCATCCAGGACCAGATTCTCCCCATGTGTCTGATTCTCTTTTTTCTCTGAGATGATGCCTTGGGTGGCACTGTGAATGGTAAAGTTTCCTATACAGGACGCCCTGGTCCTGTTAAAGAACCCCCGTCTGCATAGCAGGTGGCCACTGCTCTCAGCAGTTATCCCAGCTCTGGGTTCAGAATCATTTCTCCCATCTCCAGGGCCTGTGAGCCTGGATGCTAGTTCCAATGTCTGTTTTATTTTGTTTTATGCTTGGATTCTCTTGATTGACTATTTGTAATTCATTTAGCTTCTAGACTATATTTGTCAAAAATTCTCAAGCAGTTCCTTCTAATTATATTTCTTGGGCATTCCCCCTCAATTTAGAAATCAAGGGCTTAGTTAACTGACTTTTACTATTGCTTTTAAAAAAAACAAATAGAAAGTATTCAAGGCATGAATCTAATTCTGTTTATACCTTTAGTCACAACTAGAGGTTTTGATATTCTCACTATTTCTAGACTTCCCAGAAATGAAACTACTTCTCCTGTAGTCTAAGAATTCTTTCCAAAAGTGTGCTTACATTTGTGGTGAGGCTGTGAATTCTACTTTTGACATTTATTTTTAATTTCAATTCATTTTTTCCAAATTATGTAGACTATACTATTTTTATTGTGAGGAGCTTAACTAGTTTCATCTTACATATGGTTGCTGTTTGTTTTAAAAACTAAATGAGTTTTGGAAAAGAAGATATGTTCTCTGGGACTGATGGCTCAGCAGGAAAGAAAATGTACAACTCTTGCACCAGACCTGTGTGTGCCTCCCAGAACTCTCGTTGGCTGGCTCACAGCCACCTGTGGCTCCAGCTCCAGTCGATCCAAAGTTTTTTATTCATAAATACCTGCACTCATGTGCACATACCCACACAGAGACACACACCATACACATAATTAAATAAAATAAATCTTTTATACAAAAATGTTTGCAACATGCAAATCTTGGTGCCTAGATTTTAATATCAGCATCCACAGATAAAGGAGTCATGTCCTGGTTTCTTTTGTCTCCAAAAATCTTATCAAAGCCCGGGAGATAAGGATAAAATGCCCTCCATAACTATTGTATCAAAATTAATTTTTACTTATATTTACTTACTTTTTGTATTTCAAAACTTCATTTGGCTTGTAGAATTTGATTATTTTTTAACAGCATCCTTGAGGACTAAACTCCTTAACAGAATTCTTGACTATTTAATATCCTTGCTTCATGTTTCTCTGCCAAACTGCGATGTTTAAGTTACTTTCCTTGGCTCCTTTGGACACCACATTGCCAGGTGTTTGCTTCTCAATCCATCCTGGGGATGTTTCTTTGTTAGGTGGGTCTCCTCCCATCAAGAAATACTAGTTAGATTAGTTTTGACATTCATTTCATCTCTTATATTTCTAAAGACTCTTTATATTTATACTTTTCTATTATCTTGGTTTTTTGGTCTTTTTTTCCTTTAGGCTTTAGGTAGCTGTGTAGCTTATTAAGTTATTTATGTAGTTACTGAAAATTTTTAAGTTTTATGCCCAAAGTGGAGGTACTTAGTACTTCAATTTTTGACAAAGAATATGAAATGAAGGGAAAAACTAACCCAAAAAATGCATGAACTTTAATAGATAGTGGGAGGGTAAAGTAGTGGAGCATTCTAAGAGAACAATGTGTTTGATATGTAAGTCTGTGTTAAAGATTCTAGGTTGTTTGATAGGCTCTAGGCATTCATTACACTATTAACTTTACACTATCTGGAGATTACTTATATTGGTATGTATATCTCAAATGTTATTTTATGACTGCTGCCTTGCTGCTTGGGTGGGTGGAAGACAACCAGGGTCCACCTGCCTCCTCTGCCTCCTCAGGGCAGTGGGTGCCACCACTGTTAGCATTTTATCTAAGCTCCACCCCACAGTTACCTGGCAACAGTCAGGTGTGCCTGACTCACTATAAAAGGGGTTGCTTGCCCCCTTCTTTCTCTCTCTCTTGCTCTCTTGCCTTCTTGCCCTCCTCTGTTCTCTTGCCCCTTCCCACTCTCCCCATTCTGTTCCTCACTCTCACCACATGCTCATGGCCAGTCTCTCTCTCTCTCTCTCTCTCTCTCTCTCTCTCTCTCTCTCTCTCTCTCTCTGCCTTTCTCTATTCTCTTTCTCTACTACCCTCTCAACTCCCCTCCCCATGCCCTGAATAAAGTCTATTCTATACCGTACTGTCATGTGGCTGGTCCCTCAGGAGAAAGGGATGCTTCGGCATGGGCCTGCAGAGGCACCCCCCTTCCCTCACACATCCAAGAAATGGATTCTGTCTCTCTCCTTATCTTTTTATAAACACAACTTTAATGTTAAAATATGTGATGGAGAGGTTAGAAAAATAGATAAACAGTGGCTGGTGAACTTTGGAGAGAGGTAGAATTGGAGACACGGTGGCAGTGACGGATGAGAGAGGACTGAGGTTGCCATACTGTCATGCCCAGTAGGATCAGCCGAATGATGTACAGCAACCTGGAGCTTGTACTGATGCACACTCGGCCCCTGGACATGCCTCCTAGCCACCACATCCCTCTTGCAAAGGCCACTTTCTGGATTAAACCTCCTTGGAGGGCCACAGTTGTCAGCCATGTCACCAGAAGCCATGCTGGTGACGATGGTCCATGCTGCTTCTCCAGGCCACAATAAAGCCTGAGAGCCACATGGATATAAACCAGCTGCCTGTTCCTCTGACTGACGCCTTTGAGATGCACTGGGGCTTGGCTGAGTGAGGGGCAGGGCATGTCAATGTGAGTGGCATGTGTTGTGACCTGAGCACAAATCTAGGCCTGTGGTCTGTGCAGCTGCTGAGGGTCATGAGTCAGTGTTCCTGATATGGTCAGGAGCCACTGATGTGTGTGGTCCATGTTACCTCTGAAGCCCATGGTCTGGGCTGCCATCGGAAGCCATGTTGGTGTTCATGGGCACAGGAAAGCTGGTCTTACCCCTTGCTGACTGCAGCATGGCTTCTGGCACAGGTGCAGGTAGACAAAGGTTCACTTTCCCTTGTCCTGGCTGGCCACGAGGAATGAGATTGTGCTCCAGTGAGCATATACCTAAGACAAAATTGACCTATTTTATTCTTCTTTCTTTTTTTCTCCTTTTTTTTGGGGGGGGGTCACATGGAATAGAAGATGGACATGGGAGGACTGGAAGGTGACCACGATCAGGGAGCATGATGTAAGATTCCCAAATAATCAATACAAAATGTTAAATGTTATTTAGAAATAAAAAGTATAATACTGAGCATGGTAACATAAACCTGTAATCCCACGCTTAGGTGGCTGATGCACAGGGTGGAAAGACAGACTATAGACTAATACTGTGTCTCAAAATAAATACCTGTGTTACTTAAATAAATATGCATAGCTTAATTAACAAAATATTAATTTATGGGGGTCTTTCCTCCACTTTGCTGTTCCACTTTTCATCCTCTCCCCAGGTCTCGGGATACACTTTTTTGTTGTTACACTCTTGATGCCTCAGCCTATCCACTTGGAATAAAGTATTATTTTGATACTATGTGGTTTTTAGCTAAACGAATTCCAAAACATGCATACATTGATCTCAACAGTAAAAGAAAACTACTTTAAGACTCGCAGGTAGACAAGCAGCAGAGGATAAGACACGATGGGAGACTATTTTACTAGTATCCTCAGATCATCTGTCATTATTTTCTCTTGGGATTGTTCTCCGTGAGCAATCAATTGTATGAAGAGAATCAGCAGACACAGCAACATGGCCTCCTGACCAACTCCACGATGAAGACCGCAAACTGAAAGCTTGTGCGCACCTTGGATCCTATGTTGTATTCAGACACGTTTTAAATTTTTAGAAGAAAGCAAGAAATCGTGCCCCTACATGATTGATTTTTCAGTGGACTGGGAAAGCACACAGTTGTTGGCAAACTTGCATCTAGATGGAGTCCTCTGATGCTAATTAGCTATTAAACAGGTGAAGGTAAGTGGAGGTAGGGGGACAGAAAGAGAAAGTCAAACCTGCCTGAGCAAATAGTAACACCACATGGATGCAGACCACTCTAGAGCTAAAGGATTAAAATATCCCTGCATCTCATCACCAAACAAACGGGAGAGAGTACTCTGAAGTCTTTGTTCCCATAATGTAGAAAATCTGTGTTTCTAAGTGCTTATCTGCCCAAGATGTTGCATTTTTAATTACTGCACGCTTTACCAATCAACTTCAGATTAGCATAAGAGTGTTCCTACATGGATAGAATGTAATTCCAGTGTGAATTGCTTGTTATGCTAGTCAGCCTGAGGAGCCTGTTTGGTTAAATGTGTTCTTTCAGGGTGTTTCAGATGTGACAAACAGCCCTGGACCCCAGGGTCTGAGTCGGAAGCACTGCAGAGGTACACTTTGTAAATCAAACCTCCATCAGTAATAGCAAATATTACCCAGACCTTGAGCCCACTGGAAGAACCTAGTGCAAATGGCTGACATTATTTTTATCTGAACTCCCTCTCCAAATACCAGTGGCTCCCTGGGGTTGCCAAAATAAGTTAAATGCTCTTTATACAAAAAGCTGAGGTCATTTTTTTTTTCAGCATAAAACTTTCCTCCTGCTCAGAGCATCTTCACCCTTCTTGAGACTTGAGAGTCACGTTCTTTGTCTTCCCAGAATATCTGATCTAGAATAAGGCACCACGGAGCAGAACATCCGGACCTCCTCTATCTTTTACATCCTTCACTACCTCCCAGAGGGCAGTGAAACATGCCTGTTCTGAAAATGTTTAATGCCTCTTCTTTTTTAAGTCAGCACTTTCCATTCCAAGTCTTCATGATGGAAGTGTCTCTTCAGCATTGACATCCCTTATGTCTCTATGGGTTTCCCAATTCCCAGCTCTCTCTGTATCTTTTAGATTAGTGTTCCCTAACCTATGGGTCATAACCCCTTTGAGGAGTCACCTAAGACCATAGGGAAACACAAGAGATTTACATTATGATTCATAACAATAGCAAAATTATAATTATGAAGTAGCAATGATAATAATTTTGTGGTTGAGGGGTCACCATAACATGAGGAACTGTTAGTAGGAGAATTAGGAAGGTTTGAGAAGCACTGTTCTAGACCAAGTGTCTCTCAAGGTACACTCAACTGTGACTTGTTGAACCAGACCCAAGACATCATGCTAGGAGTCAACACAGATATTTTGATAGTGCAAAACATACTAAAAGTAAGTCATTGCAATGTAAAGTAGATAATGAAAGGGAAATTGAAGGAAGTCCTTTGAGCTTGTAGAGGAAAGAAGATATGGTTTCATAGGAAAGCACAAGTTCATTGAAGCAAGCTACATTTTAGAGGGGACGTAATTCAGAGAAATGCAGTGCTATTGAGTGTGCTCAAGAAAAAACAACCCCGCACAGTTGAAAAGCACAAGAATGTGTTTAGTAAATTAAAATGAAAATAGTTGGAAAAGAATGAGATACCCAAGCTAGCAACAGGATGAGGATTCAATGGATGAATGGGTTCAACATAAATTTTGCAGGAGCACATTTTTCTTTTAACATCTTTCAAGGGAAGCATTTGGCAGTTGGTCCCAAAGAAACTTGAAATTACTTTTCCAGACAATGCCACTTTTCTAAGGTCAAGTTCTGTTTCTCCTCTCTAAACAAAATAACCACTGTGGGAATGACTGGTCACTTTAGAGAGATGCTGTACAAACTCTCTGCCTCTCAGTGGACTTGGCCTCTCTTCCCTGGCCATTCTCCAACTCTGATGGATTAAACTGACCCTTTACGTGAGGCAATGCAATATGCAATACAATACAATATGTGATTCAATACAATATAGTACCGACTGTTACTGCAACCAAAGTCAAAAGACAGCCCACTCAGAAGGAAGAACTATACAGTTCAAGTCATCCCTGAAAATATTCCACAAAGACAAAAGTAGAATGTTATCTAAAGTCAGAGCAAATTGCATGCTGGGAAAACTGCTGGTCCTGCATCATCTGTGAAGCTTCCCCCAGTAAAGGGAAAAGAATGACTGCCTCGGGGTACACTTGGTCATGGGGCTGGCAGGAAGATGTGGAAATAGAAAGTAATAAAAGTGGCAGTTTGGAGAAGGGTAGAATGGTTTCAAGTGAAAGATGTGACTGGGTCACAAATCTATAACATCTAATTAACTGAGAGGAAAATACAGTTTGTGTCTTATAAAAATGGGAGAAAAGGAAAGAATTTTATATCGATAAACGTTTAAGAAAAAGCCACATGTATTGTATTTTATCTTTTTTCTTAAAAGAGTATAGAAATCCATCAAACCCTTTCTATCTACATGTTCATCCATTCAGTGTCTCTGTGCCGAAGACCAGCCTCGGCTTGGAGAGGGGCTCTAAAGGAGGATTATCCGGGAGTTGCAAAAACAAACAACTCGAAGACAAATCGTGGGTCCAAGCTGGTGGCTATGTCCTGCTAGGGACACCTTTGCAGATTGCTTTCTATGTGTTCTGCTTTCTCCAGAGATCTCCAGACAGCTCACTCTTTGCGTGTGTGTCTCTCTCTCTGTCTCTGTGTGTATCTCT